>NW_024037771.1:0-15860 GCF_015832195.1 Motacilla alba alba
GGCACAGGTGGCAGCTTGTTCCTGGGCGGCATCTAGATATGCGTGGAAATCCAGCAGGCAGACTGCCTCTAAGGGCCGAGGTCCTACTTGGTACTGACAAAGGGTTCTGCCCGGGAAAAAAAAACCCGAAACCCCACATACTTTGGCTCAGTTTGAAGAGCTCCGTGGGCACTCTCAAAGCAGCGTGAGTTGGCACAGGTGGCAGCTTGTCCCTGGGCGGCATCTTGATATTCGTGGAAGTCTTGCTGCCAGCCTGCCCCTAAGGGCCGAGGGCCTACCTGGTACTTACAATGGCTTCTGCCCGGGGAAACATAACCCATAACCCCATGTACCCTGTCTCAGTTTTTAGAGCTCCGTGGGCACCCTCAAAGCAGCCCGAGCTGGCACAGGTGGCAGCTTGTCCCTGGGCAGCATCTTGATATTCGTGGAAATTCAGCAGGCAGCCTGCCCCTAAGGAACAAGGGCCTACCTGGTACTGAGAGAGGCTTCTGCCCGAGAAAACAAAACCCACAACCCTAGGTTATGGTCTCAGTTTGCAGAGCTCCGTGGGCACCCCCAAAGCAGCGCGAGTTGGCCCAAGTGGCAGCTTGTCCCTGGGCAGCATCTTGATATTCGTGGAAATCCAGCAGGCAGACGGCCCTGAAGTTCCGAGAGCCTGCCTGGTACTGCAAATGCTTCTGCCCGGGGAAACAAAACTCACCAAGGCAAGTTCCTGGTCTCACTTTGCAGAGCTCCATGGGCACTCTCAAAGCAGCCCGAGTTGGCACAGGTGGCAGCTTGTCCCTGGGTGGCATCTTGATATTCGTGGAAATCCAGCAGGCAGACTGCCTCTAAGGGCTGAGGGCCTGCTTCATACTGACAAAGGCTTCTGCCCGGGAAAACAAAACCCATAACCCCACATACTTTCTCTCAGTTTGAAGAGCTCCGTGGGCACTCTCAAAGCAGCCCGAGTTGGCACAAGTGGCAGCTTGTCCCTGGGCGGCATCTTGATATTCGTGGAAATCCTGCAGGCAGCTGGCCCCCAAGGGCCAAGGCCTGACCTGGTACTGACAAAGGCTTCTGCCCGGGGAAACAAAACTCAGAACACCACGTTCCTGGTCTCAGTTTGCAGAGCACCATGGGCACTCTCAAAGCAGCGTGAGTTGGCACAGGTGGCAGCTTGTCCCTGGGCAGCATCTTGATATTCGTGGAAATCCAGCAGGCAGCCTGCCCCTGTAAGGAACAAGGGCGACCTGACACTGACAAATGCTTCTGCCCGGAGAAACAAAACTCAGCACCCCACTTTCATGGTCTCAGTTTGCAGAGCTCCATGGGCACTCTCAAAGCAGCCCGAGTTGGCACAGGTGGCAGCTTGTCCCTGGGCAGCATCTTGATATTCGTGGAAATCCAGCAGGCTGACGGCCCTGAAAGACCAAGGGCCTACCTAGTACTGACAAATACTTCTGCCCGGGAAAACAAAACTCAGCACCCCACGGTCCTGGTCACAGTTTGCAGAGCTCCGTGGGCACTCTCAAAGCAGCGTGAGTTGGCAAAGGTGGCAGCTTGTCCCTGGGCGGAAACTTGATTTTCGTGGAAATCCTGGTGCCAGCCTCCCCCAAAGGGCCGAGGGCCTACCTGGTCCTGCAAATGTTTCTGCCCGGGAAAACAACACCGACAAACCCACGTTCCTGGTCTCAGTTTGAAGAACTCCGTGGGCACTCTCAAAGCAGCCCGAGTTGGCACAGGTGGCAGAATATCCCTGGGCAGCATTTTGATATTCGGGGAAATCTTGCTTCCAGGCTGTCCCTAAGGAACAAGGGCCTACTTGGTACTGACAAAGGCTTCTGCCCTGGAAAACAAAACCCAGCACCCCACGTTTCTGGTCTCAGTTTGCAGAGCACCATGGGCACTCTCAAAGCAGCGTGAGTTGGCACAGGTGGCAGCTTGTCCCTGGGCAGCATCTTGATATTCGTGGAAATACAGCAGGCTGCCTGCCCTTAAGGACCGAGGGCCTACCTGGCACTGCAAATGCTTCTGCCCGGAGAAACAAAACTCAGCACCCCAGGTTCATGGTCTCAGTTTGCAGAGCTCCGTGGGCACTCTCAAAGCAGCCCGAGTTGGCACAGGTGGCAGAATATCCCTGGGCAGCATCTTGATATTCGTGGAAAGCTTGCTGCCAGCCTGCACCTAAGGAACAAGGGCATACCTGGTACTGAGAGAGGCTTCTGCCCGGGAAAACAAAACCCACAGTCCTACGTTCCTGGTCTCAGTTTGCAGAGCTCCGTGGGCACCCTCATAGCAGCACGAGTTGGCCCAAGTGGCAGCTGGTCCCTGGGCAGCATCTTGATATTCGTGGAAATTCAGCAGGCAGCCTGCCCCTAAGGAACAAGGGCCTACCTGATACTGAGAGAGGCTTCTGCCCGAGAAAACAAAACCCACAACCCTAGGTTATGGTCTCAGTTTGCAGAGCTCCGTGGGCACCCCCAAAGCAGCGCGAGTTGGCCCAAGTGGCAGCTTGTCCCTGGGCAGCATCTTGATATTCGTGGAAATCCAGCAGGCAGACGGCCCTGAAGTTCCGAGAGCCTGCCTGGTACTGCAAATGCTTCTGCCCGGGGAAACAAAACTCACCAAGGCAAGTTCCTGGTCTAACTTTGCAGAGCTCCATGGGCACTCTCAAAGCAGCCCGAGTTGGCACAGGTGGCAGCTTGTCCCTGGGTGGCATCTTGATATTCGTGGAAATCCAGCAGGCAGACTGCCTCTAAGGGCTGAGGGCCTACTTGGTACTGACAAAGGCTTCTGCCCGGGAAAACAAAACCCATAAGCCCACATACTTTCTCTCAGTTTGAAGAGCTCCGTGGGCACCCTCAAAGCAGCGCGAGTTGGCACAAGTGGCAGCTTGTCCCTGGGCAGCATCTTGATATTCGTGGAAATCCAGCCGGCAGCCTGCCCCTGAGGAACAAGGGCCTTCCTGGTACTGACAAAGGCTTCTGCCCAGGGAAACAAAATCCACCACCCCACGTTCCACATCTCAGTTTGCAGAGCACCGTGGGCACTCTCAAAGCAGCCCGAGTTGGCACAGGTGGCAGCTTGTCCCTGGGCGGCATCTTGATATTTGTGGAAATCCTGCAGGCAGCCGGCCCCCAAGGGCCAAGGGCCGACCTGGTACTGACAAAGGCTTCTGCCCGGGAAAACAAAACCCAGCACCCCACGTTTCTGGTCTCAGTTTGCAGAGCTCCGTGGGCACTCTCAAAGCAGCCCGAGTTGGCACAGGTGGCAGCTTGTCCCTGGGCGGCATCTTGATATTTGTGGAAATCCTGCAGGCAGCCGGCCCCCAAGGGCCAAGGCCTGACCTGGTACTGACAAAGGCTTCTGCCCGGGGAAACAAAACCCACCACCCCACGTTCCAGGTCTCAGTTTGCAGAGCTCCATGGGCACTCTCAAAGCAGCCCGAGTTGGCACAGGTGGCAGCTTGTCCCTGGGCGGCATCTTGATATTCGTGGAAATCCAGCAGGCAGCCTGCCCCTGTGGAACAAGGGCCGACCTGACACTGACAAAGGCTTCTGACCGGGAAAACAATACTCAGAACACCACTTTCCTGGTCCCAGTTTGCAGAGCTCCATGGGCACTCTCAAAGCAGCCCGAGTTGGCACAGGTGGCAGCTTGTCCCTGGGCAGCATCTTGATATTCGTGGAAATCCAGCAGGCAGACTGCCCATAAGGAACAAGGACCCTCCTGGTACTGACAAAGGCTTCTGCCCTGGAAAACAAAACCCAGCACCCCACGTTTCTGGTCTCAGTTTGCAGAGCACCATGGGCACTCTCAAAGCAGCCCGAGTTGGCACAGGTGGCAGCTCCTCCGTGGGCAGCATCCTGATATTCGTGGAAATTCAGCAGGCTGACGGCCCTGAAAGACCGTGGGCCTACCTAGTACTGACAAATACTTCTGCCCGGGAAAACAAAACTCAGCACCCCACGGTCCTGGTCACAGTTTGCAGAGCTCCGTGGGCACTCTCAAAGCAGCGTGAGTTGGCAAAGGTGGCAGCTTGTCCCTGGGCGGAAACTTGATTTTCGTGGAAATCCTGGTGCCAGCCTCCCCCAAAGGGCCGAGGGCCTACCTGGTCCTGCAAATGTTTCTGCCCGGGAAAACAACACCGACAAACCCACGTTCCTGGTCTCAGTTTGAAGAACTCCGTGGGCACTCTCAAAGCAGCCCGAGTTGGCACAGGTGGCAGAATATCCCTGGGCAGCATTTTGATATTCGGGGAAATCTTGCTTCCAGGCTGTCCCTAAGGAACAAGGGCCTACTTGGTACTGACAAAGGCTTCTGCCCTGGAAAACAAAACCCAGCACCCCACGTTTCTGGTCTCAGTTTGCAGAGCACCATGGGCACTCTCAAAGCAGCGTGAGTTGGCACAGGTGGCAGCTTGTCCCTGGGCAGCATCTTGATATTCGTGGAAATCCAGCAGGCTGCCTGCCCTTAAGGACCGAGGGCCTACCTGGCACTGCAAATGCTTCTGCCCGGAGAAACAAAACTCAGCACCCCAGGTTCATGGTCTCAGTTTGCAGAGCTCCGTGGGCACTCTCAAAGCAGCCCGAGTTGGCACAGGTGGCAGAATATCCCTGGGCAGCATCTTGATATTCGTGGAAAGCTTGCTGCCAGCCTGCACCTAAGGAACAAGGGCATACCTGGTACTGAGAGAGGCTTCTGCCCGGGAAAACAAAACCCACAGTCCTACGTTCCTGGTCTCAGTTTGCAGAGCTCCGTGGGCACCCTCATAGCAGCACGAGTTGGCCCAAGTGGCAGCTGGTCCCTGGGCAGCATCTTGATATTCGTGGAAATTCAGCAGGCAGCCTGCCCCTAAGGAACAAGGGCCTACCTGATACTGAGAGAGGCTTCTGCCCGAGAAAACAAAACCCACAACCCTAGGTTATGGTCTCAGTTTGCAGAGCTCCGTGGGCACCCCCAAAGCAGCGCGAGTTGGCCCAAGTGGCAGCTTGTCCCTGGGCAGCATCTTGATATTCGTGGAAATCCAGCAGGCAGACGGCCCTGAAGTTCCGAGAGCCTGCCTGGTACTGCAAATGCTTCTGCCCGGGGAAACAAAACTCACCAAGGCAAGTTCCTGGTCTAACTTTGCAGAGCTCCATGGGCACTCTCAAAGCAGCCCGAGTTGGCACAGGTGGCAGCTTGTCCCTGGGTGGCATCTTGATATTCGTGGAAATCCAGCAGGCAGACTGCCTCTAAGGGCTGAGGGCCTACTTCGTACTGACAAAGGCTTCTGCCCGGGAAAACAAAACCCATAACCCCACATACTTTCTCTCAGTTTGAAGAGCTCCGTGGGCACCCTCAAAGCAGCGCGAGTTGGCACAAGTGGCAGCTTGTCCCTGGGCAGCATCTTGATATTCGTGGAAATCCAGCCGGCAGCCTGCCCCTGAGGAACAAGGGCCTTCCTGGTACTGACAAAGGCTTCTGCCCAGGGAAACAAAATCCACCACCCCACGTTCCACATCTCAGTTTGCAGAGCACCGTGGGCACTCTCAAAGCAGCCCGAGTTGGCACAGGTGGCAGCTTGTCCCTGGGCGGCATCTTGATATTTGTGGAAATCCTGCAGGCAGCCGGCCCCCAAGGGCCAAGGGCCGACCTGGTACTGACAAAGGCTTCTGCCCGGGAAAACAAAACCCAGCACCCCACGTTTCTGGTCTCAGTTTGCAGAGCTCCGTGGGCACTCTCAAAGCAGCCCGAGTTGGCACAGGTGGCAGCTTGTCCCTGGGCGGCATCTTGATATTTGTGGAAATCCTGCAGGCAGCCGGCCCCCAAGGGCCAAGGCCTGACCTGGTACTGACAAAGGCTTCTGCCCGGGGAAACAAAACCCACCACCCCACGTTCCAGGTCTCAGTTTGCAGAGCTCCATGGGCACTCTCAAAGCAGCCCGAGTTGGCACAGGTGGCAGCTTGTCCCTGGGCGGCATCTTGTTATTCGGGGAAATCCAGCCTGCAACCGGACCCATAGGGCCGAAGGCCTACCTGGTACTGACAAAGGCTTCTGCCGGGAAAACAAAACTCAGAACCCCACGGTCCCGGTCTCAGTTTGCAGAGCTCCATGGGCACTCTCAAAGCAGCCCGAGTTGGCACAGGTGGCAGAATATCCCTGGGCGGCATCTTGATATTCGTGGAAATCCAGCAGGCAGCCAGCCATGAAGGGCCGAGGGCCTACCTGGTACTGACAAAGGCTTCTGCCGAGGAAAAAAAAAAACTCACCATCCCACGCTCCTGGTTTCTGTTTGTAGAGCACCATGGGTACTCTCAAAGCAGCCCAAGTTGGCACAGGTGGCAGCTTGTTCCTGGGCGGCATCTAGATATGCGTGGAAATCCAGCAGGCAGACTGCCTCTAAGGGCCGAGGTCCTACTTGGTACTGACAAAGGGTTCTGCCCGGGAAAAAAAAACCCGAAACCCCACATACTTTGGCTCAGTTTGAAGAGATCCGTGGGCACTCTCAAAGCAGCGTGAGTTGGCACAGGTGGCAGCTTGTCCCTGGGCGGCATCTTGATATTCGTGGAAGTCTTGCTGCCAGCCTGCCCCTAAGGGCCGAGGGCCTACCTGGTACTTACAATGGCTTCTGCCCGGGGAAACATAACCCATAACCCCATGTACCCTGTCTCAGTTTTTAGAGCTCCGTGGGCACCCTCAAAGCAGCCCGAGCTGGCACAGGTGGCAGCTTGTCCCTGGGCAGCATCTTGATATTCGTGGAAATTCAGCAGGCAGCCTGCCCCTAAGGAACAAGGGCCTACCTGGTACTGAGAGAGGCTTCTGCCCGAGAAAACAAAACCCACAACCCTAGGTTATGGTCTCAGTTTGCAGAGCTCCGTGGGCACCCTCAAAGCAGCGCGAGTTGGCCCAAGTGGCAGCTTGTCCCTGGGCAGCATCTTGATATTCGTGGAAATCCAGCAGGCAGACGGCCCTGAAGTTCCGAGAGCCTGCCTGGTACTGCTAATGCTTCTGCCCGGGGAAACAAAACTCACCAAGGCAAGTTCCTGGTCTAACTTTGCAGAGCTCCATGGGCACTCTCAAAGCAGCCCGAGTTGGCACAGGTGGCAGCTTGTCCCTGGGTGGCATCTTGATATTCGTGGAAATCCAGCAGGCAGCCTGCCCTTAAGGACCGAGGGCCTACCTGGTACTGACAAATGCTTCTGCCCGGGAAACAAAACTCAGCACCCCAGGTTCATGGTCTCAGTTTGCAGAGCTCCATGGGCACTCTCAAAGCAGCACGAGTTGGCACAGGTGGCAGCTTGTCCCTGGGCAGCATCTTGATATTCGTGGAAATCCTGCAGGCAGCCGGCCCCTAAGGAACAAGGGCCTACCTGGTACTGACAAAGGCTTCTGCCCGGGAAAACAAAACCCACAATCCTACCTTCCTGGTCTCAGTTTGCAGAGCTCCGTGGGCACCCTCAAAGCAGCGCGAGTTGGCACAAGTGGCAGCTTGTCCCTGGGCAGCATCTTGGTATTCGTGGAAATCCAGCCGGCAGCCTGCCCCTGAGGAACAAGGGCCTTCCTGGTACTGACAAAGGCTTCTGCCCAGGGAAACAAAATCCACCACCCCACGTTCCACATCTCAGTTTGCAGAGCACCGTGGGCACTCTCAAAGCAGCCCGAGTTGGCACAGGTGGCAGCTTGTCCCTGGGCGGCATCTTGATATTTGTGGAAATCCTGCAGGCAGCCGGCCCCCTAGGGCCAAGGGCCGACCTGGTACTGACAAAGGCTTCTGCCCGGGAAAACAAAACCCACCACCCCACGTTTCTGGTCTCAGTTTGCAGAGCTCCGTGGGCACTCTCAAAGCAGCCCGAGTTGGCACAGGTGGCAGCTTGTCCCTGGGCGGCATCTTGATATTTGTGGAAATCCTGCAGGCAGCCGGCCCCCAAGGGCCAAGGCCTGACCTGGTACTGACAAAGGCTTCTGCCCGGGGAAACAAAACCCACCACCCCACGTTCCAGGTCTCAGTTTGCAGAGCTCCATGGGCACTCTCAAACCAGCCCGAGTTGGCACAGGTGGCAGCTTGTCCCTGGGCGGCATCTTGATATTCGTGGAAATCCAGCAGGCAGCCTGCCCCTGTGGAACAAGGGCCGACCTGACACTGACAAAGGCTTCTGCCCGGGAAAACAATACTCAGAACACCACTTTCCTGGTCCCAGTTTGCAGAGCTCCATGGGCACTCTCAAAGCAGCCCGAGTTGGCACAGGTGGCAGCTTGTCCCTGGGCAGCATCTTGATATTCGTGGAAATCCAGCAGGCAGACTGCCCATAAGGAACAAGGACCCTCCTGTTACTGACAAAGGCTTCTGCCCTGGAAAACAAAACCCAGCACCCCACGTTTCTGGTCTCAGTTTGCAGAGCACCATGGGCACTCTCAAAGCAGCCCGAGTTGGCACAGGTGGCAGCTCCTCCGTGGGCAGCATCCTGATATTCGTGGAAATTCAGCAGGCTGACGGCCCTGAAAGACCGTGGGCCTACCTAGTACTGACAAATACTTCTGCCCGGGAAAACAAAACTCAGCACCCCACGGTCCTGGTCACAGTTTGCAGAGCTCCGTGGGCACTCTCAAAGCAGCGTGAGTTGGCAAAGGTGGCAGCTTGTCCCTGGGCGGAAACTTGATTTTCGTGGAAATCCTGGTGCCAGCCTCCCCCAAAGGGCCGAGGGCCTACCTGGTCCTGCAAATGTTTCTGCCCGGGAAAACAACACCGACAAACCCACGTTCCTGGTCTCAGTTTGAAGAACTCCGTGGGCACTCTCAAAGCAGCCCGAGTTGGCACAGGTGGCAGAATATCCCTGGGCAGCATTTTGATATTCGGGGAAATCTTGCTTCCAGGCTGTCCCTAAGGAACAAGGGCCTACTTGGTACTGACAAAGGCTTCTGCCCTGGAAAACAAAACCCAGCACCCCACGTTTCTGGTCTCAGTTTGCAGAGCACCATGGGCACTCTCAAAGCAGCGTGAGTTGGCACAGGTGGCAGCTTGTCCCTGGGCAGCATCTTGATATTCGTGGAAATCCAGCAGGCTGCCTGCCCTTAAGGACCGAGGGCCTACCTGGCACTGCAAATGCTTCTGCCCGGAGAAACAAAACTCAGCACCCCAGGTTCATGGTCTCAGTTTGCAGAGCTCCGTGGGCACTCTCAAAGCAGCCCGAGTTGGCACAGGTGGCAGAATATCCCTGGGCAGCATCTTGATATTCGTGGAAAGCTTGCTGCCAGCCTGCACCTAAGGAACAAGGGCATACCTGGTACTGAGAGAGGCTTCTGCCCGGGAAAACAAAACCCACAGTCCTACGTTCCTGGTCTCAGTTTGCAGAGCTCCGTGGGCACCCTCATAGCAGCACGAGTTGGCCCAAGTGGCAGCTGGTCCCTGGGCAGCATCTTGATATTCGTGGAAATTCAGCAGGCAGCCTGCCCCTAAGGAACAAGGGCCTACCTGATACTGAGAGAGGCTTCTGCCCGAGAAAACAAAACCCACAACCCTAGGTTATGGTCTCAGTTTGCAGAGCTCCGTGGGCACCCCCAAAGCAGCGCGAGTTGGCCCAAGTGGCAGCTTGTCCCTGGGCAGCATCTTGATATTCGTGGAAATCCAGCAGGCAGACGGCCCTGAAGTTCCGAGAGCCTGCCTGGTACTGCAAATGCTTCTGCCCGGGGAAACAAAACTCACCAAGGCAAGTTCCTGGTCTAACTTTGCAGAGTTCCATGGGCACTCTCAAAGCAGCCCGAGTTGGCACAGGTGGCAGCTTGTCCCTGGGTGGCATCTTGATATGCGTGGAAATCCAGCAGGCAGACTGCCTCTAAGGGCTGAGGGCCTACTTCGTACTGACAAAGGCTTCTGCCCGGGAAAACAAAACCCATAACCCCACATACTTTCTCTCAGTTTGAAGAGCTCCGTGGGCACCCTCAAAGCAGCGCGAGTTGGCACAAGTGGCAGCTTGTCCCTGGGCAGCATCTTGATATTCGTGGAAATCCAGCCGGCAGCCTGCCCCTGAGGAACAAGGGCCTTCCTGGTACTGACAAAGGCTTCTGCCCAGGGAAACAAAATCCACCACCCCACGTTCCACATCTCAGTTTGCAGAGCACCGTGGGCACTCTCAAAGCAGCCCGAGTTGGCAGAGGTGGCAGCTTGTCCCTGGGCGGCATCTTGATATTTGTGGAAATCCTGCAGGCAGCCGGCCCCCAAGGGCCAAGGGCCGACCTGGTACTGACAAAGGCTTCTGCCCGGGAAAACAAAACCCAGCACCCCACGTTTCTGGTCTCAGTTTGCAGAGCTCCGTGGGCACTCTCAAAGCAGCCCGAGTTGGCACAGGTGGCAGCTTGTCCCTGGGCGGCATCTTGATATTTGTGGAAATCCTGCAGGCAGCCGGCCCCCAAGGGCCAAGGCCTGACCTGGTACTGACAAAGGCTTCTGCCCGGGGAAACAAAACCCACCACCCCACGTTCCAGGTCTCAGTTTGCAGAGCTCCATGGGCACTCTCAAAGCAGCCCGAGTTGGCACAGGTGGCAGCTTGTCCCTGGGCGGCATCTTGTTATTCGGGGAAATCCAGCCTGCAACCGGACCCATAGGGCCGAAGGCCTACCTGGTACTGACAAAGGCTACTGCCGGGAAAACAAAACTCAGAAACCCACGGTCCCGGTCTCAGTTTGCAGAGCTCCATGGGCACTCTCAAAGCAGCCCGAGTTGGCACAGGTGGCAGAATATCCCTGGGCGGCATCTTGATATTCGTGGAAATCCAGCAGGCAGCCAACCATGAAGGGCCGAGGGCCTACCTGGTACTGACAAAGGCTTCTGCCGAGGAAAAAAAAAAACTCACCATCCCACGCTCCTGGTTTCTGTTTGTAGAGCACCATGGGTACTCTCAAAGCAGCCCAAGTTGGCACAGGTGGCAGCTTGTTCCTGGGCGGCATCTAGATATGCGTGGAAATCCAGCAGGCAGACTGCCTCTAAGGGCCGAGGTCCTACTTGGTACTGACAAAGGGTTCTGCCCGGGAAAAAAAAACCCGAAACCCCACATACTTTGGCTCAGTTTGAAGAGATCCGTGGGCACTCTCAAAGCAGCGTGAGTTGGCACAGGTGGCAGCTTGTCCCTGGGCGGCATCTTGATATTCGTGGAAGTCTTGCTGCCAGCCTGCCCCTAAGGGCCGAGGGCCTACCTGGTACTTACAATGGCTTCTGCCCGGGGAAACATAACCCATAACCCCATGTACCCTGTCTCAGTTTTTAGAGCTCCGTGGGCACCCTCAAAGCAGCCCGAGCTGGCACAGGTGGCAGAATATCCCTGGGCAGCATCTTGATATTCGTGGAAATTCAGCAGGCAGCCTGCCCCTAAGGAACAAGGGCCTACCTGATACTGAGAGAGGCTTCTGCCCGAGAAAACAAAACCCACAACCCTAGGTTATGGTCTCAGTTTGCAGAGCTCCGTGGGCACCCTCAAAGCAGCGCGAGTTGGCCCAAGTGGCAGCTTGTCCCTGGGCAGCATCTTGATATTCGTGGAAATCAAGCAGGCAGACGGCCCTGAAGTTCCGAGAGCCTGCCTGGTACTGCTAATGCTTCTGCCCGGGGAAACAAAACTCACCAAGGCAAGTTCCTGGTCTAACTTTGCAGAGCTCCATGGGCACTCTCAAAGCAGCCCGAGTTGGCACAGGTGGCAGCTTGTCCCTGGGTGGCATCTTGATATTCGTGGAAATCCAGCAGGCAGACTGCCTCTAAGGGCTGAGGGCCTACTTGGTACTGACAAAGGCTTCTGCCCGGGAAAACAAAACCCATAACCCCACATACTTTCTCTCAGTTTGAAGAGCTCCGTGGGCACTCTCAAAGCAGCGCGAGTTGGCACAAGTGGCAGCTTGTCCCTGGGCAGCATCTTGATATTCGTGGAAATCCTGCAGGCAGCTGGCCCCCAAGGGCCAAGGGCCGACCTGGTACTGACAAAGGCTTCTGCCCGGGAAAACAAAACTCAGAACACCACGTTTCTGGTCTCAGTTTGCAGAGCACCATGGGCACTCTCAAAGCAGCGTGAGTTGGCACAGGTGGCAGCTTGTCCCTGGGCAGCATCTTGATATTCGTGGAAATCCAGCAGGCTGCCTGCCCTTAAGGACCGAGGCCTGACCTGGCACTTCAAATGCTTCTGCCCGGGGAAACAAAACTCAGCACCCCAGGTTCATGGTCTCAGTTTGCAGAGCTCCATGGGCACTCTCAAAGCAGCACGAGTTGGCACAGGTGGCAGCTTGTCCCTGGGCAGCATCTTGATATTCGTGGAAATCCTGCAGGCAGCCGGCCCCTAAGGAACAAGGGCCTACCTGGTACTGACAAAGGCTTCTGCCCGGGAAAACAAAACCCACAACCCTACCTTCCTGGTCTCAGTTTGCAGAGCTCCGTGGGCACCCTCAAAGCAGCGCGAGTTGGCACAAGTGGCAGCTTGTCCCTGGGCAGCATCTTGGTATTCGTGGAAATCCAGCCGGCAGCCTGCCCCTGAGGAACAAGGGCCTTCCTGGTACTGACAAAGGCTTCTGCCCAGGGAAACAAAATCCACCACCCCACGTTCCACATCTCAGTTTGCAGAGCACCGTGGGCACTCTCAAAGCAGCCCGAGTTGGCACAGGTGGCAGCTTGTCCCTGGGCGGCATCTTGATATTTGTGGAAATCCTGCAGGCAGCCGGCCCCCTAGGGCCAAGGGCCGACCTGGTACTGACAAAGGGTTCTGCCCGGGAAAACAAAACCCACCACCCCACGTTTCTGGTCTCAGTTTGCAGAGCTCCGTGGGCACTCTCAAAGCAGCCTGAGTTGGCACAGGTGGCAGCTTGTCCCTGGGCGGCATCTTGATATTTGTGGAAATCCTGCAGGCAGCCTCCCCCAAGGGCCAAGGCCTGACCTGGTACTGACAAAGGCTTCTGCCCGGGGAAACAAAACCCACCACCCCACGTTCCAGGTCTCAGTTTGCAGAGCTCCATGGGCACTCTCAAACCAGCCCGAGTTGGCACAGGTGGCAGCTTGTCCCTGGGCGGCATCTTGATATTCGTGGAAATCCAGCAGGCAGCCTGCCCCTGTGGAACAAGGGCCGACCTGACACTGACAAAGGCTTCTGCCCGGGAAAACAATACTCAGAACACCACTTTCCTGGTCCCAGTTTGCAGAGCTCCATGGGCACTCTCAAAGCAGCCCGAGTTGGCACAGGTGGCAGCATCTTGATATTCGTGGAAATCCAGCAGGCAGACTGCCCATAAGGAACAAGGACCCTCCTGGTACTGACAAAGGCTTCTGCCCTGGAAAACAAAACCCAGCACCCCACGTTTCTGGTCTCAGTTTGCAGAGCACCATGGGCACTCTCAAAGCAGCCCGAGTTGGCACAGGTGGCAGCTCCTCCGTGGGCAGCATCCTGATATTCGTGGAAATTCAGCAGGCTGACGGCCCTGAAAGACCGTGGGCCTACCTAGTACTGACAAATACTTCTGCCCGGGAAAACAAAACTCAGCACCCCACGGTCCTGGTCACAGTTTGCAGAGCTCCGTGGGCACTCTCAAAGCAGCGTGAGTTGGCAAAGGTGGCAGCTTGTCCCTGGGCGGAAACTTGATTTTCGTGGAAATCCTGGTGCCAGCCTCCCCCAAAGGGCCGAGGGCCTACCTGGTCCTGCAAATGTTTCTGCCCGGGAAAACAACACCGACAAACCCACGTTCCTGGTCTCAGTTTGAAGAACTCCGTGGGCACTCTCAAAGCAGCCCGAGTTGGCACAGGTGGCAGAATATCCCTGGGCAGCATTTTGATATTCGGGGAAATCTTGCTTCCAGGCTGTCCCTAAGGAACAAGGGCCTACTTGGTACTGACAAAGGCTTCTGCCCTGGAAAACAAAACCCAGCACCCCACGTTTCTGGTCTCAGTTTGCAGAGCACCATGGGCACTCTCAAAGCAGCGTGAGTTGGCACAGGTGGCAGCTTGTCCCTGGGCAGCATCTTGATATTCGTGGAAATCCAGCAGGCTGCCTGCCCTTAAGGACCGAGGGCCTACCTGGCACTGCAAATGCTTCTGCCCGGAGAAACAAAACTCAGCACCCCAGGTTCATGGTCTCAGTTTGCAGAGCTCCATGGGCACTCTCAAAGCAGCCCGAGTTGGCACAGGTGGCAGCTTGTCCCTGGGCGGCATCTTGTTATTCGGGGAAATCCAGCCTGCAACCGGACCCATAGGGCCGAAGGCCTACCTGGTACTGACAAAGGCTACTGCCGGGAAAACAAAACTCAGAAACCCACGTTCCCGGTCTCAGTTTGCAGAGCTCCATGGGCACTCTCAAAGCAGCCCGAGTTGGCACAGGTGGCAGAATATCCCTGGGCGGCATCTTGATATTCGTGGAAATCCAGCAGGCAGCCAACCATGAAGGGCCGAGGGCCTACCTGGTACTGACAAAGGCTTCTGCCGAGGAAAAAAAAAAACTCACCATCCCACGCTCCTGGTTTCTGTTTGTAGAGCACCATGGGTACTCTCAAACCAGCCCAAGTTGGCACAGGTGGCAGCTTGTTCCTGGGCGGCATCTAGATATGCGTGGAAATCCAGCAGGCAGACTGCCTCTAAGGGCCGAGGTCCTACTTGGTACTGACAAAGGGTTCTGCCCGGGAAAAAAAAACCCGAAACCCCACATACTTTGGCTCAGTTTGAAGAGATCCGTGGGCACTCTCAAAGCAGCGTGAGTTGGCACAGGTGGCAGCTTGTCCCTGGGCGGCATCTTGATATGCGTGGAAGTCTTGCTGCCAGCCTGCCCCTAAGGGCCGAGGGCCTACCTGGTACTTACAATGGCTTCTGCCCGGGGAAACATAACCCATAACCCCATGTACCCTGTCTCAGTTTTTAGAGCTCCGTGGGGGAGCACCCTCAAAGCAGCCCGAGCTGGCACAGGTGGCAGCTTGTCCCTGGGCAGCATCTTGATATTCGTGGAAATTCAGCAGGCAGCCTGCCCCTAAGGAACAAGGGCCTACCTGGTACTGAGAGAGGCTTCTGCCCGAGAAAACAAAACCCACAACCCTAGGTTATGGTCTCAGTTTGCAGAGCTCCGTGGGCACCCTCAAAGCAGCGCGAGTTGGCCCAAGTGGCAGCTTGTCCCTGGGCAGCATCTTGATATTCGTGGAAATCCAGCAGGCAGACGGCCCTGAAGTTCCGAGAGCCTGCCTGGTACTGCAAATGCTTCTGCCCGGGGAAACAAAACTCACCAAGGCAAGTTCCTGGTCTAACTTTGCAGAGCTCCATGGGCACTCTCAAAGCAGCCCGAGTTGGCACAGGTGGCAGCTTGTCCCTGGGCGGCATCTTGATATTCGTGGAAATCCAGCAGGCAGACTGCCTCTAAGGGCTGAGGGCCTACTTGGTACTGACAAAGGCTTCTGCCCGGGAAAACAAAACCCAGCACCCCACGTTTCTGGTCTCAGTTTGCAGAGCTCCGTGGGCACTCTCAAAGCAGCCCGAGTTGGCACAGGTGGCAGCTTGTCCCTGGGCGGCATCTTGATATTCGTGGAAATCCTGCAGGCAGCCGGCCCCCAAGGGCCAAGGGCCCACCTGGTACTGACAAAGGCTTCTGCCCGGGAAAACAAAACTCACCACCCCACGTTCCTGGTCTCAGTTTGCAGAGCACCATGGGCACTCTCAAAGCAGCCCGAGTTGGCACAGGTGGCAGCTTGTCCCTGGGCAGCATCTTGATATTCGTGGAAATCCAGCAGGCTGCCTGCCCTTAAGGACCAAGGGCCTACCTGGTACTGACAAAGGCTTCTGCCCGGGAAAACAAAACTCAGCACCCCACTTTCCTGGTCCCAGTTTGCAGAGCTCCATGGGCACTCTCAAAGCAGCACGAGTTGGCACAGGTGGCAGCTTGTCCCTGGGCAGCATCTTGATA
>NW_024037771.1:16860-67993 GCF_015832195.1 Motacilla alba alba
ACATCTCAGTTTGCAGAGCTCCGAGGGCACCCTCAAAGCAGCCTGAGATGGCACAGGTGGCAGCTTGTCCCTGGGCAGCATCTTGATATTCGTGGAAATCCTGCAGGCTGCCAGCCCTTAAAGACCAAGGGCCTACCTGGCACTGCAAATGTTTCTGCCCAGAGAAACAAAACTCAGCACCTCACGTTAATGGTCCCAGTTTGCAGAGCTCCATGGGAACTCTCAAAGCAGCACGAGTTGGCACAGGTGGCAGCTTGTCCCTGGGCAGCATCTTGATATTCGTGGAAATCTTGCTGCCAGCCTGCCCCTAAGGAACAAGGGCCTACCTGGTACAGAGAGAGGCTTCTGCCCGGGAAAACAAAACCCACAACCCTACGTTCCTGGTCTCAGTTTGCAGAGCTCCGTGGGCACCCTCAAAGCAGCGCGAGTTGGCACAAGTGGCAGCTTGTCCCTGGGCAGCATCTTGATATTCGTTGAAATCCAGGAGGCAGCCGGCCCTGAAGTTCCGAGAGCCTGCCTTGTACTGCAAATACTTCTGCCCGGGGAAACAAAACTCACCAAGGCAAGTTCCTGGTCTAACTTCGCAGAGCTCCATGGGCACTCTCAAAGCAGCCCGAGTTGGCACAGGTGGCAGCTTGTCCCTGGGCGCCATCTTGATATTCGGGGAAATCCTGCAGGCAGACTGCCTCTAAGGGCTGAGGGGCTTCTTGGTACTGACAAAGGCTTCTGCCCGGGAAAACAAAACCCATAACCCCACATACTTTCTCTCAGTTTGAAGAGCTCCGTGGGCACTCTCAAAGCAGCCCGAGTTGGCACAAGTGGCAGCTTGTCCCTGGGCAGCATCTTGATATTCATGGAAATCCTGCAGGCAACTGGCCCCCAAGGGTCAAGGGCCGACCTGGTACTGACAAAGTCTTCTGCCCGGGAAAACAAAACCCAGCACCCCACGTTTCTGGTCTCAGTTTGCAGAGCACCATGGGCACTCTCAAAGCAGACCGAGTTGGCACAGGTGGCAGCTTGTCCCTGGGCGGCATCTTGATATTCGTGGAAATCCAGCAGGCTGCCTGCCCTTAAGGACCGAGGGCCTACCTGGCACTTCAAATGCTTCTGCCCGGAGAAACAAAACTCAGCACCCCAGGTTCATGGTCTCAGTTTGCAGAGCTCCGTGGGCACTCTCAAAGCAGCCCGAGTTGGCACAGGTGGCAGCTTGTCCCTGGGCAGCATCTTGATATTCGTGGAAATCTTGCTGCCAGCCTGCCCCTAAGGAACAAGGGCCTACCTGGTACTGAGAGAGGCTTCTGCCCGGGAAAACAAAACCCACAACCCTACGTTCCTGGTCTCAGTTTGCAGAGCTCCGTGGGCACCCTCAAAGCAGCGCGAGTTGGCACAAGTGGCAGCTTGTCCCTGGGCAGCATCTTGATATTCGTGGAAATCCAGAAGGCAGCCGGCCCTGAATTACGAGAGCCTACCTGGTACTGCAAATGCTTCTGCTCGGGGAAACAAAACTCAGCACCCCACGTTCCTGGTCTCACTTTGCAGAGCTCCGTGGGCACCCTCAAAGCAGCGCGACTCAGCACAAGTGGAAGCTTGTCCCTGGGCAGCATCTTGATATTCGTGGAAATCCAGGAGGCAGCCGGCCCTGAATTACGAGAGCCTACCTGGTACTGCAAATGCTTCTGCCCGGGGAAACAAAACTCACCAAGGCAAGTTCCTGGTCTCACTTTGCAGAGCTCCAAGGGCACTCTCAAAGCAGCCCGAGTTGGCACAGGTGGCAGCTTGTCCCTGGGTGGCATCTTGATATGCGTGGAAATCCAGCAGGCAGACTGCCTCTAAGGGCTGAGGGCCTACTTGGTACTGACAAAGGCTTCTGCCCTGGAAAACAAAACCCATAACCCCACATACTTTCTCTCAGTTTGCAGAGCTCTGTGGGCACTCTCAAAGCTGCCTGAGTTGGCACAGGTGGCAGCTTGTCCCTGGGCGGCATCTTGATATTCGTGGAAATCCTGCAGGCAGACTGCCCCAAAGGGCCAACGGCCTACCTGGTACTGACAAAGGCTTCTGCCCGGGAAAACAAAACTCAGAACACCACGTTTCTGGTCTCAGTTTGCAGTGCACCATGGGCACTCTCAAAGCAGCGCGAGTTGGCACAGGTGGCAGCTTGTCCCTGGGCAGCATCTTGATATTCGTGGAAATCCAGCAGGCTGCCTGCCCTTAAGGACCGAGGGCCTACCTGGCACTTCAAATGCTTCTGCCCGGAGAAACAAAACTCAGCAACCCAGGTTCATGGTCTCAGTTTGCAGAGCTCCATGGGCACTCTCAAAGCAGCCCGAGTTGGCACAGGTGGCAGCTTGTCCCTGGGCAGCATCTTGATATTCGTGGAAATCTTGCTGCCAGCCTGCCCCTAAGGAACAAGGGCCTACCTGGTACTGAGAGAGGCTTCTGCCCGGGAAAACAAAACCCACAACCCTACGTTCCTGGTCTCAGTTTGCAGAGCTCCGTGGGCACCCTCAAAGCAGCGCGAGTTGGCACAAGTGGAAGCTTGTCCCTGGGCAGCATCTTGATATTCGTGGAAATCCAGAAGGCAGCCGGCCCTGAATTACGAGAGCCTACCAGGTACTGCAAATACTTCTGCCCGGGGAAACAAAACTCACCAAGGCAAGTTCCTGGTCTAACTTCGCAGAGCTCCATGGGCACTCTCAAAGCAGCCCGAGTTGGCACAGGTGGCAGCTTGTCCCTGGGCGCCATCTTGATATTCGGGGAAATCCTGCAGGCAGACTGCCTCTAAGGGCTGAGGGGCTTCTTGGTACTGACAAAGGCTTCTGCCCGGGAAAACAAAACCCATAACCCCACATACTTTCTCTCAGTTTGAAGAGCTCCGTGGGCACTCTCAAAGCAGCCCGAGTTGGCACAAGTGGCAGCTTGTCCCTGGGCAGCATCTTGATATTCGTGGAAATCCTGCAGGCAACTGGCCCCCAAGGGTCAAGGGCCGACCTGGTACTGACAAAGTCTTCTGCCCGGGAAAACAAAACCCAGCACCCCACGTTTCTGGTCTCAGTTTGCAGAGCACCATGGGCACTCTCAAAGCAGACCGAGTTGGCACAGGTGGCAGCTTGTCCCTGGGCGGCATCTTGATATTCGTGGAAATCCAGCAGGCTGCCTGCCCTTAAGGACCGAGGGCCTACCTGGCACTTCAAATGCTTCTGCCCGGAGAAACAAAACTCAGCACCCCAGGTTCATGGTCTCAGTTTGCAGAGCTCCGTGGGCACCCTCAAAGCAGCCCGAGTTGGCACAAGTGGCAGCTTGTCCCTGGGCAGAATCTTGATATTCGTGGAAATTGAGCCGCCAGCCTGCCCCTGATGAACAAGGGCCCTCCTGGTACTGACAAAGGCTTCTGCCCAGGGAAACAAAAGCCACCACCCCACGTTCCACATCTCAGTTTGCAGAGCTCCATGGGCACTCTCAAAGCAGCCCGAGTTGGCACAGGTGGCAGTTTGTCCCTGGGCGGCATCTTGATATTCGTGGAAATCCTGCAGGCTGCCAGCCCTTAAAGACCAAGGGCCTACCTGGCACTGCAAATGTTTCTGCCCAGAGAAACAAAACTCAGCACCTCACGTTAATGGTCCCAGTTTACAGAGCTCCATGGGAACTCTCAAAGCAGCCTGAGTTGGCACAGGTGGCAGCTTGTCCCTGGGCAGCATCTTGATATTCGTGGAAATCTTGCTGCCAGCCTGCCCCTAAGGACCAAGGGCCTACCTGGTACTGAGAGAGGCTTCTGCCCGGGGAAACAAAACCCACAACCCTACGTTCCTGGTCTCAGTTTGCAGAGCTCCGTGGGCACCCTCAAAGCAGCGCGAGTTGGCACAAGTGGAAGCTTGTCCCTGGGCAGCATCTTGATATTCGTGGAAATCCAGAAGGCAGCCGGCCCTGAATTACGAGAGCCTACCTGGTACTGCAAATGCTTCTGCTCGGGGAAACAAAACTCAGCACCCCACGTTCCTGGTCTCACTTTGCAGAGCTCCGTGGGCACCCTCAAAGCAGCGCGACTCAGCACAAGTGGAAGCTTGTCCCTGGGCAGCATCTTGATATTCGTGGAAATCCAGGAGGCAGCCGGCCCTGAATTACGAGAGCCTACCTGGTACTGCAAATGCTTCTGCCCGGGGAAACAAAACTCACCAAGGCAAGTTCCTGGTCTCACTTTGCAGAGCTCCATGGGCACTCTCAAAGCAGCCCGAGTTGGCACAGGTGGCAGCTTGTCCCTGGGTGGCATCTTGATATGCGTGGAAATCCAGCAGGCAGACTGCCTCTAAGGGCTGAGGGCCTACTTGGTACTGACAAAGGCTTCTGCCCTGGAAAACAAAACCCATAACCCCACATACTTTCTATCAGTTTGAAGAGCTCCATGGGCACTCTCAAAGCTGCCTGAATTGGCACAGGTGGCAGCTTGTCCCTGGGCGGCATCTTGATATTCGTGGAAATCCTGCAGGCAGCGGGCCCCAAAGGGCCAACGGCCTACCTGGTACTGACAAAGGCTTCTGCCCGGGAAAACAAAACTCAGCACCCCACGTTTCTGGTCTCAGTTTGCAGAGCACCATGGGCACTCTCAAAGCAGCGCGAGTTGGCACAGGTGGCAGCTTGTCCCTGGGCAGCATCTTGATATTCGTGGAAATCCAGCAGGCTGCCTGCCCTTAAGGACCGAGGGCCTACCTGGCACTTCAAATGCTTCTGCCCGGAGAAACAAAACTCAGCAACCCAGGTTCATGGTCTCAGTTTGCAGAGCTCCATGGGCACTCTCAAAGAAGACCAAGTTGGCACAGGTGGCAGCTTGTCCCTGGGCAGCATCTTGATATTCGTGGAAATCCAGCAGGCAGCCTGCCCCTAAGGAACAAGGGCCTACCTGGTACTGAGAGAGGCTTCTGCCCGGGAAAACAAAACCCAGCACCCCACGTTCCACATCTCAGTTTGCAGAGCTCCGTGGGCACCCTCAAAGCAGCCTGAGTTGGCACAGGTGGCAGCTTGTCCCTGGGCAGCATCTTGATATTCGTGGAAATCCTGCAGGCTGCCTGCCCTTAAAGACCAAGGGCCTACCTGGCACTGCAAATGTTTCTGCCCAGAGAAACAAAACTCAGCACCTCACGTTAATGGTCCCAGTTTGCAGAGCTCCATGGGAACTCTCAAAGCAGCCCGAGTTGGCACAGGTGGCAGCTTGTCCCTGGGCAGCATCTTGATATTCGTGGAAATCTTGCTGCCAGCCTGCGCCTAAGGACCAAGGGCCTACCTGGTACTGAGAGAGGCTTCTGCCCGGGAAAACAAAACCCACAACCCTACGTTCCTGGTCTCAGTTTGCAGAGCTCCGTGGGCACCCTCAAAGCAGCCTGAGTTGGCACAGGTGGCAGCTTGTCCCTGGGCAGCATCTTGATATTCGTGGAAATCCTGCAGGCTGCCAGCCCTTAAAGACCAAGGGCCTACCTGGCACTGCAAATGTTTCTGCCCAGAGAAACAAAACTCAGCACCTCACGTTAATGGTCCCAGTTTGCAGAGCTCCATGGGCACTCTCAAAGCAGCCCGAGTTGGCACAGGTGGCAGCTTGTCCCTGGGCAGCATCTTGATGTTCGTGGAAATCCAGGAGGCAGCCGGCCCTGAAGTTCCGAGAGCCTGCCTTGTACTGCAAATACTTCTGCCCGGGGAAACAAAACTCACCAAGGCAAGTTCCTGGTCGAACTTCGCAGAGCTCCATGGGCACTCTCAAAGCAGCCCGAGTTGGCACAGGTGGCAGCTTGTCCCTGGGCGCCATCTTGATATTCGTGGAAATCCAGCAGGCAGACTGCCTCTAAGGGCTGAGGGGCTTCTTGGTACTGACAAAGGCTTCTGCCCGGGAAAACAAAACCCATAACCCCACATACTTTCTCTCAGTTTGAAGAGCTCCGTGGGCACTCTCAAAGCAGCCCGAGTTGGCACAAGTGGCAGCTTGTCCCTGGGCAGCATCTTGATATTCGTGGAAATCCTGCAGGCAGCTGGCCCCCAAGGGTCAAGGGCCGACCAGGTACTGACAAAGTCTTCTGCCCGGGAAAACAAAACCCAGCACCCCACGTTTCTGGTCTCAGTTTGCAGAGCACCATGGGCACTCTCAAAGCAGCGCGAGTTGGCACAGGTGGCAGCTTGTCCCTGGGCAGCATCTTGATATTCGTGGAAATCCAGCAGGCTTCCTGCCCTTAAGGACCGAGGGCCTACCTGGCACTTCAAATGCTTCTGCCCGGAGAAACAAAACTCAGCAACCCAGGTTCATGGTCTCAGTTTGCAGAGCTCCATGGGCACTCTCAAAGCAGCCCGAGTTGGTACAGGTGGCAGCTTGTCCCTGGGCAGCATCTTGATATTCGTGGAAATCTTGCTGCCAGCCTGCCCCTAAGGAACAAGGGCCTACCTGGTACTGAGAGAGGCTTCTGCCCGGGAAAACAAAACCCACAACCCTACGTTCCTGGTCTCAGTTTGCAGAGCTCCGTGGGCACCCTCAAAGCAGCCTGAGTTGGCACAGGTGGCAGCTTGTCCCTGGGCAGCATCTTGATATTCGTGGAAATCCTGCAGGCTGCCAGCCCTTAAAGACCAAGGGCCTACCTGGCACTGCAAATGTTTCTGCCCAGAGAAACAAAACTCAGCACCTCACGTTAATGGTCCCAGTTTGCAGAGCTCCATGGGAACTCTCAAAGCAGCCCGAGTTGGCACAGGTGGCAGCTTGTCCCTGGGCAGCATCTTGATATTCGTGGAAATCTTGCTGCCAGCCTGCCCCTAAGGAACAAGGGCCTACCTGGTACTGAGAGAGGCTTCTGCCCGGGAAAACAAAACCCACAACCCTACGTTCCTGGTCTCAGTTTGCAGAGCTCCATGGGCACTCTCAAAGCAGCCCGAGTTGGCACAGGTGGCAGCTTGTCCCTGGGTGGCATCTTGATATGCGTGGAAATCCAGCAGGCAGACTGCCTCTAAGGGCTGAGGGCCTACTTGGTACTGACAAAGGCTTCTGCCCGGGAAAACAAAACCCATAACCCCACATACTTTCTCTCAGTTTGAAGAGCTCCATGGGCACTCTCAAAGCTGCCCGAGTTGGCACAGGTGGCAGCTTGTCCCTGGGCGGCATCTTGATATTCGTGGAAATCCTGCAGGCAGCTGGCCCCAAAGGGCCAACGGCCTACCTGGTACTGACAAAGGCTTCTGCCCGGGAAAACAAAACTCAGAACACCACGTTTCTGGTCTCAGTTTGCAGAGCACCATGGGCACTCTCAAAGCAGCGCAAGTTGGCACAGGTGGCAGCTTGTCCCTGGGCAGCATCTTGATATTCGTGGAAATCCAGCAGGCTGCCTGCCCTTAAGGACCGAGGGCCTACCTGGCACTTCAAATGCTTCTGCCCGGAGAAACAAAACTCAGCAACACAGGTTCATGGTCTCAGTTTGCAGAGCTCCGTGGGCACCCTCAAAGCAGCACGAGTTGCCACAGGTGGCAGCTTGTCCCTGGGCAGCATCTTGATTTTCGTGGAAATCCAGCGGGCAGCCTGCCCCTGAGGAACAAGGGCCCTCCTGGTACTGACAAAGGCTTCTGCCCGGGAAAACAAAACCCACAACGCTACCTTCCTGGTCTCAGTTTGCAGAGCTCCGTGGGCACCGTCAAAGCAGCGCGAGTTGGCACAGGTGGCAGCTTGTCCCTGGGCAGCATCTTGATATTCGTGGAAATCCTGCAGGCAGCCGGCCCCCAAGGGCCAAGGGCCGACCTGGTACTGACAAAGGTTTCTGCCAGGGGAAACAAAACCCAGCACCCCACGTTTCTGGTCTCAGTTTGCAGAGCTCCGTGGGCAACCTCAAAGCAGCGCGAGTTGGCACAAGTGGAAGCTGGTCCCTGGGCAGCATCTTGATATTCATGGAAATCCAGGAGGCAGCCGGCCCTGAATTACGAGAGCCTACCTGGTACTGCAAATGCTTCTGCCCAGGGAAACAAAACTCACCAAGGCAAGTTCCTGGTCGAACTTCGCAGAGCTCCATGGGCACTCTCAAAGCAGCCCGAGTTGGCACAGGTGGCAGCTTGTCCCTGGGCGGAAACTTGATTTTCGTGGAAATCCTCGTGCCAGCCTCCCTCAAAGGGCCGAGGGTCTACTTGGTCCTGTAAATGTTTCTGCCCGGGAAAAGAAAACCCACAAACCCACGTTCCTGGTCTCAGTTTGAAGAACTCCGTGGGCACACTCAAAGCAGCCCGAGTTGGCACAGGTGGCAGAATATCCCTGGGCAGCATCTTGATATTTGTGGAAATCTTGCTGCCAGGCTGTCCCTAAGGAACAAGGGCCTACTTGGTACTGACAAAGGCTTCTGCCCTGGAAAACAAAACCCAGCACCCAACGTTTCTGGTCTCAGTTTGCAGAGCACCATGGGCACTCTCAAAGCAGCGCGAGTTGGCACAGGTGGCAGCTTGTCCCTGGGCAGCATCTTGATATTCGTGGAAATCCAGCAGGCTGCCTGCCCTTAAGGACCGAGGGCCTACCAGGCACTGCAAATGCTTCTGCCCGGAGAAACAAAACTCAGCACCCCAGGTTCATGGTCTCAGTTTGCAGAGCTCCATGGGCACTCTCAAAGCAGCCCGAGTTGGCACAGGTGGCAGCTTGTCCCTGGGCAGCATCTTGATATTCGTGGAAATCTTGCTGCCAGCCTGCCCCTAAGGAACAAGGGCCTACCTGGTACTGAGAGAGGCTTCTGCCCGGGAAAACAAAACCCACAACCCTACGTTCCTGGTCTCAGTTTGCAGAGCTCCGTGGGCACCCTCAAAGCACCGCGAGTTTGCACAAGTTGCAATTTGTCCCTGGGCAGCATCTTGATATTCGTGGAAATTCAGCCGACAGCCTGCCCCTGATGAACAAGTGCCCTCCTGGTACTGACAAAGGCTTCTGCCCCGGAAAACAAAACCCACCACCCCACGTTCCTGGTCTCAGTTTGCAGAGCTCCATGGGCACCCTCAAAGCAGCCCGAGTTGGCACAGGTGGCAGTTTGTCCCTGGGCGGCATCTTGATATTCGTGGAAATCCTGCAGGCAGCCGGCCCCCAAGGGCCAAGGGCCTACCTGGTACTGACAAAGGCTTCTGCCCTGGAAAACAAAACCCAGCACCCCACGTTTCTGGTCTCAGTTTGCAGAGCACCATGGGCACTCTAAAAGCAGCGCGAGTTGGCACACGTGGCAGCTTGTCCTTTGGCAGCATCTTGATATTCATGGAAATCCAGCAGGCTGCCTGCCCTTAAAGGGACCAAGGGCCTACCTGGCACTGCAAATGTTTCTGCCCAGAGAAACAAAACTCAGCACCTCACGTTAATGGTCCCAGTTTGCAGAGCTCCATGGGAACTCTCAAAGCAGCCCGAGTTGGCACAGGTGGCAGCTTGTCCCTGGGCAGCATCTTGATATTCGTGGAAATCTTGCTGCCAGCCTGCCCCTAAGGAACAAGGGCCTACCTGGTACTGAGAGAGGCTTCTGCCCGGGAAAACAAAACCCACAACCCTACGTTCCTGGTCTCAGTTTGCAGAGCTCCATGGGCACTCTCAAAGCAGCGCGAGTTGGCACAGGTGGCAGCTTGTCCCTGGGCAGCATCTTGATATTCGTGGAAATCTTGCTGCCAGCCTGCCCCACTTAAGGCACTCTCAAACAAGGGCCTACCTGGTACTGAGAGAGGCTTCTGCCCTGCCCGGGAAAACAAAACCCACAACCCTACGTTCCTGGTCTCAGTTTGCAGAGCTCCGTGGGCACCCTCAAAGCACCGCGAGTTTGCACAAGTTGCAATTTGTCCCTGGGCAGCATCTTGATATTCGTGGAAATTCAGCCGACAGCCTGCCCCTGATGAACAAGTGCCCTCCTGGTACTGACAAAGGCTTCTGCCCCGGAAAACAAAACCCACCACCCCACGTTCCTGGTCTCAGTTTGCAGAGCTCCATGGGCACCCTCAAAGCAGCCCGAGTTGGCACAGGTGGCAGTTTGTCCCTGGGCGGCATCTTGATATTCGTGGAAATCCTGCAGGCAGCCGGCCCCCAAGGGCCAAGGGCCTACCTGGTACTGACAAAGGCTTCTGCCCTGGAAAACAAAACCCAGCACCCCACGTTTCTGGTCTCAGTTTGCAGAGCACCATGGGCACTCTCAAAGCAGCGCGAGTTGGCACACGTGGCAGCTTGTCCTTTGGCAGCATCTTGATATTCATGGAAATCCAGCAGGCTGCCTGCCCTTAAAGACCAAGGGCCTACCTGGCACTGCAAATGTTTCAGCCCAGAGAAACAAAACTCAGCACCTCACGTTAATGGTCCCAGTTTGCAGAGCTCCATGGGAACTCTCAAAGCAGCGCGAGTTGGCACAGGTGGCAGCTTGTCCCTGGGCAGCATCTTGATATTCGTGGAAATCTTGCTGCCAGCCTGCCCCTAAGGAACAAGGGCCTACCTGGTACTGAGAGAGGCTTCTGCCCGGGAAAACAAAACCCACAACCCTACGTTCCTGGTCTCAGTTTGCAGAGCTCCATGGGCACCCTCAAAGCAGCGCGAGTTGGCACAAGTGGCAGCTTGTCCCTGGGCAGCATCTTGATATTCGTGGAAATCCAGCAGGCAGCCGGCCCTGAAGTTCCGAGAGCCTGCCTTTTACTGCAAATACTTCTGCCCGGGGAAACAAAACTCACCAAGGCAAGTTCCTGGTCTAACTTCGCAGAGCTCCATGGGCACCCTCAAAGCAGCCCGAGTTGGCACAGGTGGCAGCTTGTCCCTGGGCGGCATCTTGATATTCGGGGAAATCCAGCAGGCAGACTGCCTCTAAGCGCTGAGGGGCTTCTTGGTACTGACAAAGGCTTCTGCCCTGGAAAACAAAACCCACGACCCCACGTTCCTGGTCTCAGTTTGCAGAGCTCCATGGGCACTCTCAAAGCAGCCCGAGTTGGCACAGGTGGCAGCTTGTCCCTGGGCGGCATCTTGATATTCGTGGAAATCCAGCCGGCAGCCTGCCCCTATGGAACAAGGGCCCTCCTGGTACTCACAAAGGCTTCTGACCGGGAAAACAAAACTCACCACCACACGTTCCTCGTCTCAGTTTGCAGAGTGCCATGGGCACTATCAAAGCAGCCCGAGTTGGCACAGGTGGCAGCTCCTCCGTGGGCAGCATCTTGATATTCATTGAAATTCAGCAGGCTGACGGCCCTGAAAGACCATGGGCCTACCTAGTACTGACAAAGTCTTCTGCCCGGGAAAACAAAACTCAGCACCCCACCGTCCTGGCCACAGTTTGCAGAGCTCCGTGGGAACTCTCAAAGCAGCCCGAGTTGGCACAGGTGGCAGCTTGTCCCTGGGCAGCATCTTGATATTCGTGGAAATCTTGCTGCCAGCCTGCCCCTAAGGAACAAGGGCCTACCTGGTACTGAGAGAGGCTTCTGCCCGGGAAAACAAAACCCACAGTCCTACGTTCCTGGTCTCAGTTTGCAGAGCTCCGTGGGCACTCTCAAAGCACCGCGAGTTGGCACAAGTTGCAGTTTGTCCCTGGGCAGCATCTTGATATTCGTGGAAATTGAGCCGGCAGCCTGCCCCTGAGGAACAAGGGCCCTCCTGGTACTGACAAAGGCTTCTGCCCCGGAAAACAAAACCCAGCACCCCACGTTTCTGGTCTCAGTTTGCAGAGCACAATGGGCACTCTCAAAGCAGCCCGAGTTGGCACAGGTGGCAGCTTGTTCTTTGGCAGCATCTTGATATTCATGGAAATCCAGCAGGCTGCCTGCCCTCAAAGACCAAGGGCCTACCTGGCACTGCAAATGTTTCTGCCCAGAGAAACAAAACTCAGCACCTCACGTTAATGGTCCCAGTTTGCAGAGCTCCATGGGAACTCTCAAAGCAGCCCGAGTTGGCACAGGTGGCAGCTTGTCCCTGGGCAGCATCTTGATATTCGTGGAAATCTTGCTGCCAGCCTGCCCCTAAGGAACAAGGGCCTACCTGGTACTGAGAGTGGCTTCTGCCCGGGAAAACAAAACCCACAACCCTACCTTCCTGGTCTCAGTTTGCAGAGCTCCGTGGGCACCCTCAAAGCAGCGCGAGTTGGCACAAGTGGAAGCTTGTCCCTGGGCGGCATCTTGATATTCGTGGAAATCCAGCAGGCTGCCTGCCCTTAAGGACCGAGGGCCTACCTGGCACTGCAAATACTTCTGCCCGGGGAAACAAAACTCACCAAGGCAAGTTCCTGGTCGAACTTCGCAGAGCTCCATGGGCACTCTCAAAGCAGCCCGAGTTGGCACAGGTGGCAGCTTTTCCCTGGGCGCCATCTTGATATTCGGGGAAATCCAGCAGGCAGACTGCCTCTAAGGGCTGAGGGGCTTCTTGGTACTGACAAAGGCTTCTGCCCGGGAAAACAAAACCCATAACCCCACATACTTTCTCTCAGTTTGAAGAGCTCCGTGGGCACTCTCAAAGCAGCCCGAGTTGGCACAAGTGGCAGCTTGTCCCTGGGCGGCATCTTGATATTCGTGGAAATCCAGCAGGCAGCTGGCCCCCAAGGGCCAACGGCCTACCTGGTACTGACAAAGGCTTCTGAAATCCCCCTGGAAAACCACTGACAAAGTCTTCTGCCCGGGAAAACACCCAGCACCCCACGTTCCTGGTCTCAGTTTGCAGAGCTCCATGGGCACTCTCAAAGCAGCCCGAGTTGGCACAGGTGGCAGCTTGTCCCTGGGTGGCATCTTGATATTCGTGGAAATCCAGCAGGCTGCCTGCCCTTAAGGACCGAGGGCCTACCTGGCACTGCAAATACTTCTGCCCGGGGAAACAAAACTCACCAAGGCAAGTTCCTGGTCGAACTTCGCAGAGCTCCATGGGCACTCTCAAAGCAGCCCGAGTTGGCACAGGTGGCAGCTTTTCCCTGGGCGCCATCTTGATATTCGGGGAAATCCAGCAGGCAGACTGCCTCTAAGGGCTGAGGGGCTTCTTGGTACTGACAAAGGCTTCTGCCCGGGAAAACAAAACCCATAACCCCACATACTTTCTCTCAGTTTGCAGAGCTCCGTGGGCACTCTCAAAGCAGCCCGAGTTGGCACAAGTGCCAGCTTGTCCGTGGGCAGCATCTTGAGATTCGTGGAAATCCTGCAGGCAGCTGGCCCCGAAGGGTCGAGGGCTTACCTGGTACTGACAAAGGCTTCTGCCCGGGAAAACAAAACTCACCACCCCACGTTCCTGGTCTCAGTTTTCAGAGCTCCATGGGCACTCTCAAAGCAGCCCGAGTTGGCACAGGTGGCAGCTTGTCCCTGGGCGGCATCTTCATATTCGTGGATATCCTGCAGCCAGACAGCCCTTAAGGACGGAGGGCCTACCTGGTACTGACAAATGCTTCTGCCCGGAGAAACAAAACCCAGCAACCCACGTTCATGGTCTCAGTTTGCAGAGCTCCATGGGCACTCTCAAAGCAGCCCGAGTTGGCACAGGTGGCAGCTTGTCCCTGGGTGGCATCTTGATATTCGGGGAAATCCTGGTGCCAGCCTGACCCTAAGGGCCGAGGGCCTACCTGGTACTGAGAGAGGCTTCTGCCCGGGAAAACAAAACCCAGCACCCCACGTTTCTGGTCTCAGTTTGCAGAGCTCCATGGGCACTCTCAAAGCAGCGTGAGTTGGCACAGGTGGCAGTTGTCCGTGGGCAGCATCTTGATATTCATGGAAATCCAGCAGGCTGACTGCCCTTAAAGACCATGGGCCTACCTAGCACTGCAAAGGCTTCTGCCCAGAGAAAACAAAACAGAGCACCTCACGTAATGGCCCAGTTTGCAGAGCTCCATGGGAACTCTCAAAGCAGCCCGAGTTGGCACAGGTGGCAGCTTGTCCCTGGGCAGCATCTTGATATTCGTGGAAATCTTGCTGCCAGCCTGCCCCTAAGGAACAAGGGCCTACCTGGTATTGAGAGAGGCTTCTGCCCGGGAAAACAAAACCCACAACCCTACGTTCCTGGTCTCAGTTTGCAGAGCTCCGTGGGCACCCTCAAAGCAGCGCGAGTTGGCACAAGTGGCAGCTTGTCCCTGGGCAGCATCTTGATATTCGTGGAAATCCAGCAGGCAGACGGCCCTGAAACGAGAGCCTGCCTTTTACTGCAAAGGCTTCTGCCCAGGGAAACAAAACTCACCAAGGCAAGTTCCTGGTCTCACTTCGCAGAGCTCCATGGGCACCCTCAAAGCAGCCCGAGTTGGCACAGGTGGCAGCTTGTCCCTGGGCGGCATCTTGATATTCGGGGAAATCCAGCAGGCAGACTGCCTCTAAGCGCTGAGGGGCTTCTTGGTACTGACAAAGGCTTCTGCCCGGGAAAACAAAACCCACGACCCCACGTTCCTGGTCTCAGTTTGCAGAGCTCCATGGGCACTCTCAAAGCAGCCCGAGTTGGCACAGGTGGCAGCTTGTCCCTGGGCGGCATCTTGATATTCGTGGAAATCCAGCCGGCAGCCTGCCCCTATGGAACAAGGGCCCTCCTGGTACTCACAAAGGCTTCTGACCGGGAAAACAAAACTCACCACCACACGTTCCTGGTCTCAGTTTGCAGAGTGCCATGGGCACTATCAAAGCAGCCCGAGTTGGCACAGGTGGCAGCTCCTCCGTGGGCAGCATCTTGATATTCATTGAAATTCAGCAGGCTGACGGCCCTGAAAGACCATGGGCCTACCTAGTACTGACAAAGTCTTCTGCCCGGGAAAACAAAACTCAGCACCCCACCGTCCTGGCCACAGTTTGCAGAGCTCCGTGGGAACTCTCAAAGCAGCCCGAGTTGGCACAGGTGGCAGCTTGTCCCTGGGCAGCATCTTGATATTCGTGGAAATCTTGCTGCCAGCCTGCCCCTAAGGAACAAGGGCCTACCTGGTACTGAGAGAGGCTTCTGCCCGGGAAAACAAAACCCACAGTCCTACGTTCCTGGTCTCAGTTTGCAGAGCTCCGTGGGCACCCTCAAAGCACCGCGAGTTGGCACAAGTTGCAGTTTGTCCCTGGGCAGCATCTTGATATTCGTGGAAATTGAGCCGGCAGCCTGCCCCTGAGGAACAAGGGCCCTCCTGGTACTGACAAAGGCTTCTGCCCCGGAAAACAAAACCCACCACCCCACGTTTCTGGTCTCAGGTTGCAGAGCACAATGGGCACTCTCAAAGCAGCCCGAGTTGGCACAGGTGGCAGTTTGTCCCTGGGCGGCATCTTGATATTCGTGGAAATCCTGCAGGCAGCCGGCCCCCAAGGGCCAAGGGCCTACCTGGTACTGACAAAGGCTTCTGATCTGGAAAACAAAACCCAGCACCCCACGTTTCTGGTCTCAGTTTGCAGAGCACCATGGGCACTCTCAAAGCAGCGCGAGTTGGCACAGGTGGCAGCTTGTTCTTTGGCAGCATCTTGATATTCATGGAAATCCAGCAGGCTGCCTGCCCTCAAAGACCAAGGGCCTACCTGGCACTGCAAATGTTTCTGCCCAGAGAAACAAAACTCAGCACCTCACGTTAATGGTCCCAGTTTGCAGAGCTCCATGGGAACTCTCAAAGCAGCCCGAGTTGGCACAGGTGGCAGCTTGTCCCTGGGCAGCATCTTGATATTCGTGGAAATCTTGCTGCCAGCCTGCCCCTAAGGAACAAGGGCCTACCTGGTACTGAGAGTGGCTTCTGCCCGGGAAAACAAAACCCACAACCCTACCTTCCTGGTCTCAGTTTGCAGAGCTCCATGGGCACTCTCAAAGCAGCGCGAGTTGGCACAAGTGGAAGCTTGTCCCTGGGCGGCATCTTGATATTCGTGGAAATCCAGCAGGCTGCCTGCCCTTAAGGACCGAGGGCCTACCTGGCACTGCAAATACTTCTGCCCGGGGAAACAAAACTCACCAAGGCAAGTTCCTGGTCGAACTTCGCAGAGCTCCATGGGCACTCTCAAAGCAGCCCGAGTTGGCACAGGTGGCAGCTTGTCCCTGGGCGCCATCTTGATATTCGGGGAAATCCAGCAGGCAGACTGCCTCTAAGGGCTGAGGGGCTTCTTGGTACTGACAAAGGCTTCTGCCCGGGAAAACAAAACCCATAACCCCACATACTTTCTCTCAGTTTGAAGAGCTCCGTGGGCACTCTCAAAGCAGCCCGAGTTGGCACAAGTGGCAGCTTGTCCCTGGGCGGCATCTTGATATTCGTGGAAATCCTGCAGGCAGCTGGCCCCCAAGGGTCAAGGGCCGACCTGGTACTGACAAAGTCTTCTGCCCGGGAAAACAAAACCCAGCACCCCACGTTTCTGGTCTCAGTTTGCAGAGCTCCATGGGCACTCTCAAAGCAGCCCGAGTTGGCACAGGTGGCAGCTTGTCCCTGGGCAGCATCTTGATATTCGTGGAAATTCAGCAGGCTGCCTGCCCTTAAGGACCGAGGGCCTACCTGGCACTTCAAATGCTTCTGCCCGGAGAAACAAAACTCAGCAACCCAGGTTCATGGTCTCAGTTTGCAGAGCTCCATGGGCACTCTCAAAGCAGCCCGAGTTGGCACAGGTGGCAGCTTGTCCCTGGGTGGCATCTTGATATTCGGGGAAATCCTGGTGCCAGCCTGACCCTAAGGGCCGAGGGTCTACCTGGTACAGACAAAGTCTTCTGCCCGGGAAAACAAAACCCACGACCCCACGTTCCTGGTCTCAGTTTGCAGAGCTCCATGGGCACTCTCAAAGCAGCCCGAGTTGGCACAGGTGGCAGTTCCTCCGTGGGCAGCATCTTGATATTCAGTGAAATTCAGCAGGCTGACGGCCCTTTAAGACCATGGGCCTACCTAGTACTGACAAAGGCTTCTGCCCGGGAAAACAAAACAGAGCACCCAACCGTCCTGGCCACAGTTTGCAGAGCTCCATGGGAACTCTCAAAGCAGCGCGAGTTGGCACAGGTGGCAGCTTGTCCCTGGGCAGCATCTAGATATTCGTAGAAATCTTGCTGCCAGCCTGCCCCTAAGTGTGGAGGGCCTGCCTGGTACTGAGAGAGGCTTTTGTCCGGGAAAACAAAACCCACAGTCCTACGTTCCTGGTCTCCGTTTGCAGAGCTCCGTGGGCACCCTCAAAGCAGCGCGAGTTGGCACAAGTGGAAGCTTGTCCCTGGGCGGCATCTTGATATTCGTGGAAATCCAGCAGGCTGCCTGCCCTTAAGGAACAAGGGCCTACCTGGCACTGCAAATACTTCTGCCCGGGGAAACAAAACTCACCAAGGCAAGTTCCTGGTCGAACTTCGCAGAGCTCCATGGGCACTCTCAAAGCAGCCCGAGTTGGCACAGGTGGCAGCTTGTCCCTGGGCGCCATCTTGATATTCGTGGAAATCCTGCAGGCAGACTGCCTCTAAGGGCTGACGGGCTTCTTGGTACTGACAAAGGCTTCTGCCCGGGAAAACAAAACCCATAACCCCACATACTTTCTCTCAGTTTGAAGAGCTCTGTGGGCACTCTCAAAGCAGCCCGAGTTGGCACAAGTGGCAGCTTGTCCCTGGGCGGCATCTTGATATTCGTGGAAATCCTGCAGGCAGCTGGCCCCCAAGGGTCAAGGGCCGACCTGGTACTGACAAAGTCTTCTGCCCGGGAAAACAAAACCCAGCACCCCACGTTTCTGGTCTCAGTTTGCAGAGCTCCATGGGCACTCTCAAAGCAGCCCGAGTTGGCACAGGTGGCAGCTTGTCCCTGGGCAGCATCTTGATATTCGTGGAAATTCAGCAGGCTGCCTGCCCTTAAGGACCGAGGGCCTACCTGGCACTTCAAATGCTTCTGCCCGGAGAAACAAAACTCAGCAACCCAGGTTCATGGTCTCAGTTTGCAGAGCTCCATGGGCACTCTCAAAGCAGCCCGAGTTGGCACAGGTGGCAGCTTGTCCCTGGGTGGCATCTTGATATTCGGGGAAATCCTGGTGCCAGCCTGACCCTAAGGGCCGAGGGTCTACCTGGTACAGACAAAGTCTTCTGCCCGGGAAAACAAAACCCACGACCCCACGTTCCTGGTCTCAGTTTGCAGAGCTCCATGGGCACTCTCAAAGCAGCCCGAGTTGGCACAGGTGGCAGTTCCTCCGTGGGCAGCATCTTGATATTCATTGAAATTCAGCAGGCTGACGGCCCTTTAAGACCATGGGCCTACCTAGTACTGACAAAGGCTTCTGCCCGGGAAAACAAAACAGAGCACCCCACCGTCCTGGCCACAGTTTGCAGAGCTCCATGGGAACTCTCAAAGCAGCGCGAGTTGGCACAGGTGGCAGCTTGTCCCTGGGCAGCATCTTGATATTCGTGGAAATGTTGCTGCCAGCCTGCCCCTAAGTGTGGAGGGCCTGCCTGGTACTGAGAGAGGCTTTTGTCCGGGAAAACAAAACCCACAGTCCTACGTTCCTGGTCTCCGTTTGCAGAGCTCCGTGGGCACCCTCAAAGCAGCGCGAGTTGGCACAAGTGGCAGTTTGTCCCTGGGCAGCATCTTGATATTCGTGGAAATTGAGCCGGCAGCCTGCCCTGAGGAACAAGGGCCCTCCTGGTACTGACAAAGGCTTCTGCCCAGGGAAACAAAACCCACCACCCCACGTTTCTGGTCTCAGTTTGCAGAGCACCATGGGCACTCTCAAAGCAGCCCGAGTTGGCACAGGTGGCAGTTTGTCCCTGGGCGGCATCTTGATATTCGTGGAAATCCTGCAGGCAGCCGGCCCCCAAGGGCCAAGGGCCTACCTGGTACTGACAAAGGCTTCTGCTCTGGAAAACAAAACCCAGCACCCCACGTTTCTGGTCTCAGTTTGCAGAGCACCATGGGCACTCTCAAAGCACCGCGAGTTGGCACAGGTGCCAGCTTGTCCTTTGGCAGCATCTTGATATTCATGGAAATGCAGCAGGCTGCCTGCCCTCAAAGACCAAGGGCCTACCTGGCACTGCAAATGTTTCTGCCCAGAGAAACAAAACTCAGCACCTCACGTTAATGGTCCCAGTTTGCAGAGCTCCATGGGAACTCTCAAAGCAGCGCGAGTTGGCACAGGTGGCAGCTTGTCCCTGGGCAGCATCTTGATATTCGTGGAAATCTTGCTGCCAGCCTGCCCCTAAGGAACAAGGGCCTACCTGGTACTGAGAGTGGCTTCTGCCCGGGAAAACAAAACCCACAACCCTACGTTCCTGGTCTCAGTTTGCAGAGCTCCGTGGGCACCCTCAAAGCAGCGCGAGTTGGCACAAGTGGAAGCTTGTCCCTGGGCGGCATCTTGATATTCGTGGAAATCCAGGAGGCAGCCGCCCTGAATTACGAGAGCCTACCTGGTACTGCAAATGCTTCTGCCTGGGGAAACAAAACTCACCAAGGCAAGTTCCTGGTCTCACTTTGCAGAGCTCCATGGGCACTCTCAAAGCAGCCCGAGTTGGCACAGGTGGCAGCTTGTCCCTGGGTGGCATCTTGATATGCGTGGAAATCCAGCAGGCAGACTGCCTCTAAGGGCTGAGGGCCTACTTGGTACTGACAAAGGCTTCTGCCCTGGAAAACAAAACCCATAACCCCACATACTTTCTCTCAGTTTGAAGAGCTCCGTGGGCACTCTCAAAGCAGCCCGAGTTGGCACAGGTGGCAGCTTGTCCCTGGGCGGCATCTTGATATTGGTGGAAATCCTGCAGGCAGCTGGCCCCCAAGGGCCAACGGCCTACCTGGTAGTGACAAAGGCTTCTGCTCCGGAAAACAGAACTCACCAACCCACGTTCCTGGTCTCAGTTTGCAGAGCTCCATGGGCACACTCAAAGCAGCCCAAGTTGGCACAGGTGGCAGCTTGTCCCTGGGCGGCATCTTGATATTGGCGGAAATCCAGCAGGCAACCGGCCCATAAGTGCCAAGGGCCTACCTGGTACTGACAAAGGCTTCTGCCTCAGAAAAAAAACCTCACATCCCACGTTCCGGGTCTCAGTTTGCAGAAATCCATGGGCACTCTCAAAGCAGCCTGAGTTGCCACAGGTGGCAGCTTGTCCCTGGGCTGCATCTTGATATTCGTGGAAATCCAAAAGGCCGCCTGCCCCTGAAGAACAAGGGCCTACCTGGTACTGACAAATGCTTCTGCCCAGGGAAAGAAAACTCAGCACCCCACGGTCCTGGTCTCAATTTGCAGAGCTCCATGGGCACTCTCAAAGCAGCCCGAGTTGGCACAGGTGGCAGCTTGCCCCTGGGCGGCATCTTCAGATTCGTGGAAATCCAGCAGGCAGCCGGCCCAAAAGGGCGAGGGCCTACCTGGTACTGACAAAGGCTTCTGCCCGGGAAAACAAACCTCAGCACCCCACGTACAGGTCTCAGTTTGCAGAGCTCCATGGGCACTCTCAAAGCTGCCTGAGTAGGCACAGGTGGCAGCTTGTCCATGGGCGGCATCTTCAGATTCCTGGAAATCCAGAAGGAAGCTGGCTTCGAAGGGCCGTGGGCCTACCTGGTACTGACAAATGCTTCTGCCCAGGGAAACAAAATTCACCAACTCATTTTCCTGGTCTCAGTTTGCAGAGCTCCATGGGCACTCTCAAAGCAGCCCGAGTTGGCACAGGTGGCAGCTTGTCCCTGGGTGGCATCTTCAAATTCGCGGATATCCTGCAGCCAGACAGCCCAAAAAGGCCGAGGGCCTACCTGGCACTGACAAATGCTTCTGCCCGGGGAAATAAAACCCACCAACCCACGTTAATGGTCTCAGTTTTCAGAGCTCCATGGGCACCCTCAAAGCAGCGCGAGTTGGCACGGGTGGCAGCTTGTCCCTAGGCGGCATCTTTAGATACGTGGAAATCCCGCTGCCACCCGGCCCCGAAGGTCAGACGTCCTACCTGGTACTGACAAAGGCTTCTGTCCCTGAAAAACAAAATTCGAAAACGCACGTTCCTGGTCTCAGTTTGCAGAGCTCCATTGGCACTCTCAAAGCAGCCCGAGTTGGCACAGGTGCCAGCTTGTCCGTGGGCAGCATTTCAGATTCGCGAAAACCCAGCGGGCAGCTGGCCCCGAAGGGCGAGGGCTTACCTGGTACTGACAAAGGCTTCTGCCCGGGAAAACAAAACTCACCACCCCACGTTCCCCATCTCAGTTTTCAGAGCTCCATGGGCACTCTCAAAGCAGCCCGAGTTGGCACAGGTGGCAGCTTGTCCCTGGGCGGCATCTTCAGATTCGCGGATATCCTGCAGCCAGACAGCCCAAAAGGGCGGTGGGCCTACCTGGTACTGACAAAGGCTTCTGCCCGGCAAAACAAAACCCACCAACCCACGTTCCTGGTCTCACTTTGCAGAGCTCCATGGGCACTCTCAAAGCAGCCCGAGTTGGCACAGGTGGCAGCTTGTCCCTGGGCGGCATCTTGATATTTGCGGAAATCCTGCAGGCAGCCGGGCCCGAAGGGCCGAGGGCCTACCTGGTACTGACAAAGGCTTCTGCCCGGGGTAAGAAAACCCAGCACCCCACGTTTCTGGTCTCAGTTTGCAGAGTTCCATGGGCACTCTCAAAGCAGACCGAGTTAGCACAGGTGGCAGCTTGTCCCTGGGCGGCATCTTGATATTGGCGGAAATCCAGCAGGCAGTCGGCCCCTAAGGGCCGTGGGCCTACCTGGAACAGACAAAGGCTTCTGCCCAGGTAAACAAAATTCGCCAACACACGTTCATGGTCTCAGTTTGCAGAGCTCCATGGGTACTCTAAAATCAGCGTGAGTTGCCACAGGTGGCCGCTTGTCCCTGGGCGGCATCTTGATATTCGGCGAAATCCGGCAGGCCGACGGCCCCTAAGGACTGAGAGCCTACCTGGTACTGACAAAGGCTTCTGCCCAGGAAAAAAAACCCACCACCCCACGTTCCGGGTCTCAGTTTGCAGAGCTCTGTGGGCACTCTTAAAGCAGCCCGAGTTGGCACAGGTGGCAGCTTGCCCCTGGGCGGCATCTTGATATTGGCGGAAATCCAGCCGGCAGCCTGCCCCTAAGGAACAAGGGCCTACCTGGTACTGAGAGAGGCTTCTGCCCGAGAAAACAAAACCCACAACCCTAGGTTATGGTCTCAGTTTCCAGAGCTCCGTGGGCACCCCCAAAGCAGCGCGAGTTGGCCTAAGTGGCAGCTTGACCCTGGGCAGCATCTTGATATTCGTGGAAATCCAGCAGGCAGCCGGCCCTGAAGTTCCGAGAGCCTGCCTGGTACTGCAAATGCTTCTGCCCGGGGAAACAAAACTCACCAAGGCAAGTTCCTGGTCTAACTTTGCAGAGCTCCATGGGCACTCTCAAAGCAGCCCGAGTTGGCACAGGTGGCAGCTTGTCCCTGGGTGGCATCTTGATATTCGTGGAAATCCAGCAGGCAGACTGCCTCTAAGGGCTGAGGGCCTACTTCGTACTGACAAAGGCTTCTGCCCAGGAAAACAAAACCCATAACCCCACATTCTTTCTCTCAGTTTGAAGAGCTCCGTGGGCACTCTCAAAGCAGCCCAAGTTGGCACAAGTGGCAGCTTGTCCCTGGGCAGCATTTTGATATTCGTGGAAATCCTGCAGGCAGCTGGCCCCCAAGGGCCAAGGGCCTACCTGGTACTGACAAAGGCTTCTGCCCGGGAAAACAAAACTCAGAACACCACGTTTCTGGTCTCAGTTTGCAGAGCACCATGGGCACCCCCAAAGCAGCGCGAGTTGGCCCAAGTGGCAGCTTGTCCCTGGGCAGCATCTTGATATTCGTGGAAATCCAGCAGGCTGCTTGCCCTTAAGGACCGAGGGCGTTCCTGGCACTTCAAATGCTTCTGCCCGGAGAAACAAAACTCAGCACCCCAGGTTCATGGTCTCAGTTTGCAGAGCTCCATGGGCACTCTCAAAGCAGCACGAGTTGGCACAGGTGGCAGCTTGTCCCTGGGCAGCATCTTGATATTCGTGGAAATCCTGCAGGCAGCCTGCCCCTAAGGAACAAGGGCCTACCTGGTACTGACAAAGGCTTCTGCCCGGGAAAACAAAACCCACAACCCTACCTTCCTGGTCTCAGTTTGCAGAGCTCAGTGGGCACCCTCAAAGCAGCGCGAGTTGGCACAAGTGGCAGCTTGTCCCTGGGCAGCATCTTGATATTCGTGGAAATCCAGCCGGCAGCCTGCCCCTGAGGAACAAGGGCCTTCCTGGTACTGACAAAGGCTTCTGCCCAGCGAAACCAAATCCACCACCCCACGTTCCACATCTCAGTTTGCAGAGCACCGTGGGCACTCTCAAAGCAGCCCGAGTTGGCACAGGTGGCAGCTTGTCCCTGGGCGGCATCTAGATATGCGTGGAAATCCAGCAGGCAGACTGCCTCTAAGGGCCGAGGTCCTACTTGGTACTGACAAAGGGTTCTGCCCGGGAAAAAAAAACCCGAAACCCCACATACTTTGGCTCAGTTTGAAGAGATCCGTGGGCACTCTCAAAGCAGCGTGAGTTGGCACAGGTGGCAGCTTGTCCCTGGGCGGCATCTTGATATTCGTGGAAGTCTTGCTGCCAGCCGGCCCCCAAGGGCCAAGGCCCTCCTGGTACTGACAAAGGCTTCTGCCCGGGGAAACAAAACCCACCACCCCACGTTCCAGGACTCAGTTTGCAGAGCTCCATGGGCACTCTCAAACCAGCCCGAGTTGGCACAGGTGGCAGCTTGTCCCTGGGCGGCATCTTGATATTCATGGAAATCCTGCAGGCAGCCTGCCCCTAAGGAACAAGGGCCTACCTGGTACTGAGAGAGGCTTCTGCCCGAGAAAACAAAACCCACAACCCTAGGTTATGGTCTCAGTTTCCAGAGCTCCGTGGGCACCCCCAAAGCAGCGCGAGTTGGCCTAAGTGGCAGCTTGACCCTGGGCAGCATCTTGATATTCGTGGAAATCCAGCAGGCAGCCGGCCCTGAAGTTCCGAGAGCCTGCCTGGTACTGCAAATGCTTCTGCCCGGGGAAACAAAACTCACCAAGGCAAGTTCCTGGTCTAACTTTGCAGAGCTCCATGGGCACTCTCAAAGCAGCCCGAGTTGGCACAGGTGGCAGCTTGTCCCTGGGTGGCATCTTGATATTCGTGGAAATCCAGCAGGCAGACTGCCTCTAAGGGCTGAGGGCCTACTTGGTACTGACAAAGGCTTCTGCCCGGGAAAACAAAACCCATAACCCCACGTTCCTGGTCTCAGTTTGCAGAGCTCCGTGGGCACTCTCAAAGCAGCCCGAGTTGGCACAAGTGGCAGCTTGTCCCTGGGCAGCATTTTGATATTCGTGGAAATCCAGCAGGCAGCTGGCCCCCAAGGGCCAAGGGCCTACCTGGTACTGACAAAGGCTTCTGCCCGGGAAAACAAAACTCAGAACACCACGTTCCTGGTCTCAGTTTGCAGAGCACCATGGGCACCCTCAAAGCAGCGCGAGTTGGCACAAGTGGCAGCTTGTCCCTGGGCAGCATCTTGATATTCGTGGAAATCCAGCAGGCAGACGGCCCTGAAGTTCCGAGAGCCTGCCTGGTACTGCAAATGCTTCTGCCCGGGGAAACAAAACTCACCAAGGCAAGTTCCTGGTCTCACTTTGCAGAGCTCCATGGGCACTCTCAAAGCAGCCCGAGTTGGCACAGGTGGCAGCTTGTCCCTGGGTGGCATCTTGATATTCGTGGAAATCCAGCAGGCAGACTGCCTCTAAGGGCTGAGGGCCTACTTGGTACTGACAAAGGCTTCTGCCCGGGAAAACAAAACCCATAACCCCACATACTTTCTCTCAGTTTGAAGAGCTCCGTTGGCACTCTCAAAGCAGCCCGAGTTGGCACAGGTGGCAGCTTGTCCCTGGGCAGCATTTTGATATTCGTGGAAATCCTGCAGGCAGCTGGCCCCCAAGGGTCAAGGGCCGACCTGGCACTGACAAAGGCTTCTGCCCGGGAAAACAAAACTCAGAACACCACGTTTCTGGTCTCAGTTTGCAGAGCACCATGGGCACTCTCAAAGCAGCGCGAGTTGGCACAGGTGGCAGCTTGTCCCTGGGCAGCATCTTGATATTCGTGGAAATCCAGCAGGCTGCTTGCCCTTAAGGACCGAGGGCCTACCTGGCACTTCAAATGCTTCTGCCCGGAGAAACAAAACTCAGCACCCCAGGTTCATGGTCTCAGTTTGCAGAGCTCCATGGGCACTCTCAAAGCAGCACGAGTTGGCACAGGTGGCAGCTTGTCCCTGGGCAGCATCTTGATATTCGTGGAAATCTTGCTGCCAGCCTGCCCCTAAGGAACAAGGGCCTACCTGGTACTGAGAAAGGCTTCTGCCCGGGAAAACAAAACCCACAACCCTACCTTCCTGGTCTCAGTTTGCAGAGCTCAGTGGGCACCCTCAAAGCAGCGCGAGTTGGCACAAGTGGCAGCTTGTCCCTGGGCAGCATCTTGATATTCGTGGAAATCCAGCCGGCAGCCTGCCCCTGAGGAACAAGGGCCTTCCTGGTACTGACAAAGGCTTCTGCCCAGGGAAACCAAATCCACCACCCCACGTTCCACATCTCAGTTTGCAGAGCTCCATGGGCACTCTCAAAGCAGCCCGAGTTGGCACAGGTGGCAGCTTGTCCCTGGGCGGCATCTTGATATTTGTGGAAATCCTGCAGGCAGCCGGCCCCCAAGGGCCAAGGCCTGACCTGGTACTGACAAAGGCTTCTGCCAGGGGAAACAAAACCCACCACCCCACGTTCCAGGTCTCAGTTTGCAGAGCTCCATGGGCACTCTCAAAGCAGCCCGAGTTGGCACAGGTGGCAGCTTGTCCCTGGGCGGCATCTTGATATTCGTGGAAATCCAGCAGGCAGCCTGCCCCTGTGGAACAAGGGCCGACCTGACACTGACAAAGGCTTCTGACCGGGAAAACAATACTCAGCACACCACTTTCCTGGTCCCAGTTTGCAGAGCTCCATGGGCACTCTCAAAGCAGCCCGAGTTGGCACAGGTGGCAGCTTGTCCCTGGGCAGCATCTTGATATTCGTGGAAATCCAGCAGGCAGACTGCCCATAAGGAACAAGGACCCTCCTGGTACTGACAAAGGCTTCTGCCCTGGAAAACAAAACCCAGCACCCCACGTTTCTGGTCTCAGTTTGCAGAGCACCATGGGCACTCTCAAAGCAGCCCGAGTTGGCACAGGTGGCAGCTCCTCCGTGGGCAGCATCCTGATATTCGTGGAAATCCAGCAGGCTGACGGCCCTGAAAGACCGTGGGCCTACCTAGTACTGACAAATACTTCTGCCCGGGAAAACAAAACTCAGCACCCCACGGTCCTGGTCTCAGTTTGCAGAGCTCCGTGGGCACTCTCAAAGCAGCCCGAGTTGGCAAAGGTGGCAGCTTGTCCCTGGGCGGAAACTTGATTTTCGTGGAAATCCTGGTGCCAGCCTCCCCCAAAGGGCCGAGGGCCTACCTGGTCCTGCAAATGTTTCTGCCCGGGGAAAACAACACCGACAAACCCACGTTCCTGGTCTCAGTTTGAAGAACTCCGTGGGCACTCTCAAAGCAGCCCGAGTTGGCACAGGTGGCAGAATATCCCTGGGCAGCATTTTGATATTCGGGGAAATCTTGCTTCCAGGCTGTCCCTAAGGAACAAGGGCCTACTTGGTACTGACAAAGGCTTCTGCCCTGGAAAACAAAACCCAGCACCCCACGTTTCTGGTCTCAGTTTGCAGAGCTCCATGGGCACTCTCAAAGCTGCCTGAGTAGGCACAGGTGGCAGCTTGTCCATGGGCGGCATCTTCAGATTCCTGGAAATCCTGAAGGAAGCTGGCTTCGAAGGGCCGTGGGCCTACCTGGTACTGACAAATGCTTCTGCCCAGGGAAACAAAATTCACCAACTCATTTTCCTGGTCTCAGTTTGCAGAGCTCCATGGGCACTCTCAAAGCAGCCCGAGTTGGCACAGGTGGCAGCTTGTCCCTGGGTGGCATCTTCAAATTCGCGGATATCCTGCAGCCAGACAGCCCAAAAAGGCCGAGGGCCTACCTGGCACTGACAAATGCTTCTGCCCGGGGAAATAAAACCCACCAACCCACGTTAATGGTCTCAGTTTTCAGAGCTCCATGGGCACTCTCTAAGCAGCGCGAGTTGGCACGGGTGGCAGCTTGTCCCTAGGCGGCATCTTTAGATACGTGGAAATCCCGCTGCCACCCGGCCCCGAAGGTCAGACGTCCTACCTGGTACTGACAAAGGCTTCTGTCCCTGAAAAACAAAATTCGAAAACGCACGTTCCTGGTCTCAGTTTGCAGAGCTCCATTGGCACTCTCAAAGCAGCCCGAGTTGGCACAGGTGCCAGCTTGTCCGTGGGCAGCATTTCAGATTCGCGAAAACCCAGCGGGCAGCTGGCCCCGAAGGGCGAGGGCTTACCTGGTACTGACAAAGGCTTCTGCCTGGGAAAACAAAACTCACCACCCCACGTTCCCCATCTCAGTTTTCAGAGCTCCATGGGCACTCTCAAAGCAGCCCGAGTTGGCACAGGTGGCAGCTTGTCCCTGGGCGGCATCTTCAGATTCGCGGATATCCTGCAGCCAGACAGCCCAAAAGGGCGGTGGGCCTACCTGGTACTGACAAAGGCTTCTGCCCGGCAAAACAAAACCCACCAACCCACGTTCCTGGTCTCACTTTGCAGAGCTCCATGGGCACTCTCAAAGCAGCCCGAGTTGGCACAGGTGGCAGCTTGCCCCTGGGCGGCATCTTGATATTTGCGGAAATCCTGCAGGCAGCCGGGCCCGAAGGGCCGAGGGCCTACCTGGTACTGACAAAGGCTTCTGCCTGGGGTAAGAAAACCCAGCACCCCACGTTTCTGGTCTCAGTTTGCAGAGTTCCATGGGCACTCTCAAAGCAGACCGAGTTAGCACAGGTGGCAGCTTGTCCCTGGGCGGCATCTTGATATTGGCGGAAATCCAGCAGGCAGTCGGCCCCTAAGGGCCGTGGGCCTACCTGGAACAGACAAAGGCTTCTGCCCAGGTAAACAAAATTCGCCAACACACGTTCATGGTCTCAGTTTGCAGAGCTCCATGGGTACTCTAAAATCAGCGTGAGTTGCCACAGGTGGCCGCTTGTCCCTGGGCGGCATCTTGATATTCGGCGAAATCCGGCAGGCCGACGGCCCCTAAGGACTGAGAGCCTACCTGGTACTGACAAAGGCTTCTGCCCAGGAAAAAAAACCCACCACCCCACGTTCCGGGTCTCAGTTTGCAGAGCTCTGTGGGCACTCTTAAAGCAGCCCGAGTTGGCACAGGTGGCAGCTTGCCCCTGGGCGGCATCTTGATATTGGCGGAAATCCAGCCGGCAGCCGGCCCATAAGTGCCAAGGGCCTACCTGGTACTGACAAAGGCTTCTGCCCAGGGAAACAAAACAGACCAAATCACGTTAATGGTCTCAGTTTGCAGAGCTCCATGGGCACTCTCAAGGCAGCGCGAGTTGGCACAGGTGGCAGCTTGTTCCTGGGCGGCATCTAGATATGCGTGGAAATCCAGCAGGCAGACTGCCTCTAAGGGCCGAGGTCCTACTTGGTACTGACAAAGGGTTCTGCCCGGGAAAACAAAACCCGAAACCCCACATACTTTGGCTCAGTTTGAAGAGATCCGTGGGCACTCTCAAAGCAGCGTGAGTTGGCACAGGTGGCAGCTTGTCCCTGGGCGGCATCTTGATATTCGTGGAAGTCTTGCTGCCAGCCGGCCCCCAAGGGCCAAGGCCCTCCTGGTACTGACAAAGGCTTCTGCCCGGGGAAACAAAACCCACCACCCCACGTTCCAGGACTCAGTTTGCAGAGCTCCATGGGCACTCTCAAACCAGCCCGAGTTGGCACAGGTGGCAGCTTGTCCCTGGGCGGCATCGTGATATTCGTGGAAATCCTGCAGGCAGCCTGCCCCTAAGGAACAAGGGCCTACCTGGTACTGAGAGAGGCTTCTGCCCGAGAAAACAAAACCCACAACCCTAGGTTATGGTCTCAGTTTCCAGAGCTCCGTGGGCACCCCCAAAGCAGCGCGAGTTGGCCTAAGTGGCAGCTTGACCCTGGGCAGCATCTTGATATTCGTGGAAATCCAGCAGGCAGACGGCCCTGAAGTTCCGAGAGCCTGCCTGGTACTGCAAATGCTTCTGCCCGGGGAAACAAAACTCACCAAGGCAAGTTCCTGGTCTAACTTTGCAGAGCTCCATGGGCACTCTCAAAGCAGCCCGAGTTGGCACAGGTGGCAGCTTGTCCCTGGACAGCATCTTGATATTCGTGGAAATCCAGCAGGCAGACTGCCTCTAAGGGCTGAGGGCCTACTTCGTACTGACAAAGGATTCTGCCCAGGAAAACAAAACCCATAACCCCACATTCTTTCTCTCAGTTTGAAGAGCTCCGTGGGCACTCTCAAAGCAGCCCAAGTTGGCACAAGTGGCAGCTTGTCCCTGGGCAGCATTTTGATATTCGTGGAAATCCTGCAGGCAGCTGGCCCCCAAGGGCCAAGGGCCTACCTGGTACTGACAAAGGCTTCTGCCCGGGAAAACAAAACTCAGAACACCACGTTTCTGGTCTCAGTTTGCAGAGCACCATGGGCACCCCCAAAGCAGCGCGAGTTGGCCCAAGTGGCAGCTTGTCCCTGGACAGCATCTTGATATTCGTGGAAATCCAGCAGGCAGACGGCCCTTAAGTTCCGAGAGCCTGCCTGGTACTGCAAATGCTTCTGCCCGGGGAAACAAAACTCACCAAGGCAAGTTCCTGGTCTAACTTTGCAGAGCTCCATGGGCACTCTCAAAGCAGCCCGAGTTGGCACAGGTGGCAGCTTGTCCCTGGGTGGCATCTTGATATTCGTGGAAATCCAGCAGGCAGACTGCCTCTAAGGGCTGAGGGCCTACTTCGTACTGACAAAGGCTTCTGCCCGGGAAAACAAAACCCATAACCCCACATACTTTCTCTCAGTTTGAAGAGCTCCGTGGGCACTCTCAAAGCAGCCCAAGTTGGCACAACTGGCAGCTTGTCCCTGGGCAGCATTTTGATATTCGTGGAAATCCTGCAGGCAGCTGGCCCCCAAGGGTCAAGGGCCGACCTGGCACTGACAAAGGCTTCTGCCCGGGAAAACAAAACTCAGAACACCACGTTTCTGGTCTCAGTTTGCAGAGCACCATAGGCACTCTCAAAGCAGCGCGAGTTGGCACCGGTGGCAGCTTGTCCCTGGGCAGCATCTTGATATTCGTGGAAATCCAGCAGGCTGCTTGCCCTTAAGGACCGAGGGCGTTCCTGGCACTTCAAATGCTTCTGCCCGGAGAAACAAAACTCAGCACCCCAGGTTCATGGTCTCAGTTTGCAGAGCTCCATGGGCACTCTCAAAGCAGCACGAGTTGGCACAGGTGGCAGCTTGTCCCTGGGCAGCATCTTGATATTCGTGGAAATCCTGCAGGCAGCCTGCCCCTAAGGAACAAGGGCCTACCTGGTACTGACAAAGGCTTCTGCCCGGGAAAACAAAACCCACAACCCTACCTTCCTGGTCTCAGTTTGCAGAGCTCCGTGGGCACCCTCAAAGCAGCGCGAGTTGGCACAAGTGGCAGCTTGTCCCTGGGCAGCATCTTGATATTCGTGGAAATCCAGCCGGCAGCCTGCCCCTGAGGAACAAGGGCCTTCCTGGTACTGACAAAGGCTTCTGCCCAGGGAAACCAAATCCACCACCCCACGTTCCACATCTCAGTTTGCAGAGCACCGTGGGCACTCTCAAAGCAGCCCGAGTTGGCACAGGTGGCAGCTTGTCCCTGGGCGGCATCTAGATATGCGTGGAAATCCAGCAGGCAGACTGCCTCTAAGGGCCGAGATCCTACTTGGTACTGACAAAGGGTTCTGCCCGGGAAAAAAAAACCCGAAACCCCACATACTTTGGCTCAGTTTGAAGAGATCCGTGGGCACTCTCAAAGCAGCGTGAGTTGGCACAGGTGGCAGCTTGTCCCTGGGCGGCATCTTGATATTCGTGGAAGTCTTGCTGCCAGCCGGCCCCCAAGGGCCAAGGCCCTCCTGGTACTGACAAAGGCTTCTGCCCGGGGAAACAAAACCCACCACCCCACGTTCCAGGACTCAGTTTGCAGAGCTCCATGGGCACTCTCAAACCAGCCCGAGTTGGCACAGGTGGCAACTTGTCCCTGGGCGGCATCTTGATATTCGTGGAAATCCTGCAGGCAGCCTGCCCCTAAGGAACAAGGGCCTACCTGGTACTGAGAGAGGCTTCTGCCCGAGAAAACAAAACCCACAACCCTAGGTTATGGTCTCAGTTTCCAGAGCTCCGTGGGCACCCCCAAAGCAGCGCGAGTTGGCCTAAGTGGCAGCTTGACCCTGGGCAGCATCTTGATATTCGTGGAAATCCAGCAGGCAGACGGCCCTGAAGTTCCGAGAGCCTGCCTGGTACTGCAAATGCTTCTGCCCGGGGAAACAAAACTCACCAAGGCAAGTTCCTGGTCTAACTTTGCAGAGCTCCATGGGCACTCTCAAAGCAGCCCGAGTTGGCACAGGTGGCAGCTTGTCCCTGGGTGGCATCTTGATATTCGTGGAAATCCAGCAGGCAGACTGCCTCTAAGGGCTGAGGGCCTACTTCGTACTGACAAAGGCTTCTGCCCAGGAAAACAAAACCCATAACCCCACATTCTTTCTCTCAGTTTGAAGAGCTCCGTGGGCACTCTCAAAGCAGCCCAAGTTGGCACAAGTGGCAGCTTGTCCCTGGGCAGCATTTTGATATTCGTGGAAATCCTGCAGGCAGCTGGCCCCCAAAGGCCAAGGGCCTACCTGGTACTGACAAAGGCTTCTGCCCGGGAAAACAAAACTCAGAACACCACGTTTCTGGTCTCAGTTTGCAGAGCACCATGGGCACCCCCAAAGCAGCGCGAGTTGGCCCAAGTGGCAGCTTGTCCCTGGACAGCATCTTGATATTCGTGGAAATCCAGCAGGCAGACGGCCCTGAAGTTCCGAGAGCCTGCCTGGTACTGCAAATGCTTCTGCCCGGAGAAACAAAACTCAGCACCCCAGGTTCATGGTCTCAGTTTGCAGAGCTCCATGGGCACTCTCAAAGCAGCACGAGTTGGCACAGGTGGCAGCTTGTCCCTGGGCAGCATCTTGATATTTGTGGAAATCCTGCAGGCAGCCTGCCCCTAAGGAACAAGGGCCTACCTGGTACTGACAAAGGCTTCTGCCCGGGAAAACAAAACCCACAACCCTACCTTCCTGGTCTCAGTTTGCAGAGCTCAGTGGGCACCCTCAAAGCAGCGCGAGTTGGCACAAGTGGCAGCTTGTCCCTGGGCAGCATCTTGATATTCGTGGAAATCCAGCCGGCAGCCTGCCCCTGAGGAACAAGGGCCTTCCTGGTACTGACAAAGGCTTCTGCCCAGGGAAACCAAATCCACCACCCCACGTTCCACATCTCAGTTTGCAGAGCACCGTGGGCACTCTCAAAGCAGCCCGAGTTGGCACAGGTGGCAGCTTGTCCCTGGGCGGCATCTTGATATTTGTGGAAATCCTGCAGGCAGCCGGCCCCCAAGGGCCAAGGCCTGACCTGGTACTGACAAAGGCTTCTGCCAGGGGAAACAAAACCCACCACCCCACGTTCCAGGTCTCAGTTTGCAGAGCTCCATGGGCACTCTCAAAGCAGCACGAGTTGGCACAGGTGGCAGCTTGTCCCTGGGCGGCATCTTGATATTTGTGGAAATCCTGCAGGCAGCCGGCCCCCAAGGGCCAAGGCCTGACCTGGTACTGACAAAGGCTTCTGCCCGGGGAAACAAAACCCACCACCCCACGTTCCAGGTCTCAGTTTGCAGAGCTCCATGGGCACTCTCAAACCAGCCCGAGTTGGCACAGGTGGCAGTTTGTCCCTGGGCGGCATCTTGATATTCGTGGAAATCCAGCAGGCAGCCTGCCCCTGTGGAACAAGGGCCGACCTGACACTGACAAAGGCTTCTGACCGGGAAAACAATACTCAGAACTCCACTTTCCTGGTCCCAGTTTGCAGAGCTCCATGGGCACTCTCAAAGCAGCCCGAGTTGGCACAGGTGGCAGCTTGTCCCTGGGCAGCATCTTGATATTCGTGGAAATCCAGCAGGCAGACTGCCCATAAGGAACAAGGACCCTCCTGGTACTGACAAAGGCTTCTGCCCTGGAAAACAAAACCCAGCACCCCACGTTTCTGGTCTCAGTTTGCAGAGCACCATGGGCACTCTCAAAGCAGCCCGAGTTGGCACAGGTGGCAGCTCCTCCGTGGGCAGCATCCTGATATTCGTGGAAATTCAGCAGGCTGACGGCCCTGAAAGACCGTGGGCCTACCTAGTACTGACAAATACTTCTGCCCGGGAAAACAAAACTCAGCACCCCACGGTCCTGGTCACAGTTTGCAGAGCTCCGTGGGCACTCTCAAAGCAGCCCGAGTTGGCAAAGGTGGCAGCTTGTCCCTGGGCGGAAACTTGATTTTCGTGGAAATCCTGGTGCCAGCCTCCCCCAAAGGGCCGAGGGCCTACCTGGTCCTGCAAATGTTTCTGAGCGGGAAAACAACACCGACAAACCCACGTTCCTGGTCTCAGTTTGAAGAACTCCGTGGGCACTCTCAAAGCAGCCCGAGTTGGCACAGGTGGCAGAATATCACTGGGCAGCATTTTGATATTCGGGGAAATCTTGCTTCCAGGCTGTCCCTAAGGAACAAGGGCCTACTTGGTACTGACAAAGGCTTCTGCCCTGGAAAACAAAACCCAGCACCCCACGTTTCTGGTCTCAGTTTGCAGAGCACCATGGGCACTCTCAAAGCAGCGTGAGTTGGCACAGGTGGCAGTTTGTCCCTGGGCAGCATCTTGATATTCGTGGAAATCCAGCAGGCTGCCTGCCCTTAAGGACCGAGGGCCTACCTGGCACTGCAAATGCTTCTGCCCGGAGAAACAAAACTCAGCACCCCAGGTTCATGGTCTCAGTTTGCAGAGCTCCGTGGGCACTCTCAAAGCAGCCCGAGTTGGCACAGGTGGCAGAATATCCCTGGGCAGCATCTTGATATTCGTGGAAATCTTGCTGCCAGCCTGCACCTAAGGAACAAGGGCATACCTGGTACTGAGAGAGGCTTCTGCCCGGGAAAACAAAACCCACAGTCCTACGTTCCTGGTCTCAGTTTGCAGAGCTCCGTGGGCACCCTCATAGCAGCACGAGTTGGCCCAAGTGGCAGCTGGTCCCTGGGCAGCATCTTGATATTCGTGGAAATCCAGCAGGCTGCCTGCCCCTAAGGAACAAGGGCCTACCTGGTACTGAGAGAGGCTTCTGCCCGAGAAAACAAAACCCACAACCTTAGGTTATGGTCTCAGTTTGCAGAGCTCCGTGGGCACCCCCAAAGCAGTGCGAGTTGGCCCAAGTGGCAGCTTGTCCCTGGGCAGCATCTTGATATTCGTGGAAATCCAGCAGGCAGACGGCCCTGAAGTTCCGAGAGCCTGCCTGGTACTGCAAATGCTTCTGCCCGGGGAAACAAAACTCACCAGGCAAGTTCCTGGTCTCACTTTGCAGAGCTCCATGGGCACTCTCAAAGCAGCCCCAGTTGGCACAGGTGGCAGCTTGTCCCTGGGTGGCATCTTGATATTCGTGGAAATCCAGCAGGCAGACTGCCTCTAAGGGCTGAGGGCCTACTTGGTACTGACAAAGGCTTCTGCCCGGGAAAACAAAACCCATAACCCCACATACTTTCTCTCAGTTTGAAGAGCTCCGTGGGCACTCTCAAAGCAGCCCAAGTTGGCACAAGTGGCAGCTTGTCCCTGGGCAGCATTTTGATATTCGTGGAAATCCTGCAGGCAGCTGGCCCCCAAGGGCCAAGGGCTGACCTGGTACTGACAAAGGCTTCTGCCCTGGAAAAAAAAACTCAGAACACCACGTTTCTGATCTCAGTTTGCAGAGCACCATGGGCACTCTCAAAGCAGCGCGAGTTGGCACAGGTGGCAGCTTGTCCCTGGGCAGCATCTTGATATTCGTGGAAATCCAGCAGGCTGCTTGCCCTTAAGGACCGAGGGCGTTCCTAACACTTCAAATGCTTCTGCCCGGAGAAACAAAACTCAGCACCCCAGGTTCATGGTCTCAGTTTGCAGAGCTCCATGGGCACTCTCAAAGCAGCACGAGTTGGCACAGGTGGCAGCTTGTCCCTGGGCGGCATCTTGATATTCGGGGAAATCCAGCAGGCAGACTGCCTCTAAGGGCTGAGGGGCTTCTTGGTACTGACAAAGGCTTCTGCCCTGGAAAACAAAACCCATAACCCCACGTACTTTCTCTCAGTTTGAAGAGCTCCGTGGGCACTCTCAAAGCAGCCCGAGTTGGCACAAGTGGCAGCTTGTCCCTGGGCAGCATCTTGATGTTCGTGGAAATCCTGCAGACAGCTGGCCCCCAAGGGTCAAGGGACGACCTGGTACTGACAAAGTCTTCTGCCCGGGAAAACAAAACCCAGCACCCCACGTTTCTGGTCTCAGTTTGCAGAGCACCATGGGCACTCTCAAAGCAGCCCGAGTTGGCACAGGTGGCAGCTTGTCCCTGGGCGGAAACTTGATTTTCGTGGAAATCCTCGTGCCAGCCTCCCCCAAATGGCCGAGGGCCTACCTGGTCCTGTAAATGTTTCTGCCCGGGAAAAGAAAACCCACAAACCCACGTTCCTGGTCTCAGTTTGAAGAACTCCGTGGGCACACTCAAAGCAGCCCGAGTTGGCACAGGTGGCAGAATATCCCTGGGCAGCATCTTGATATTCGTGGAAATCTTGCTGCCAGGCTGTCCCTAAGGAACAAGGGCCTACTTGGTACTGACAAAGGCTTCTGCCCTGGAAAACAAAACCCAGCACCCCACGTTTCTGGTCTCAGTTTGCAGAGCACCATGGGCACTCTCAAAGCAGCGCGAGTTGGCACAGGTGGCAGCTTGTCCCTGGGCAGCATCTTGATATTCGTGGAAATCCAGCAGGCTGCCTGCCCTTAAGGACCGAGGGCCTACCTGGCACTTCAAATGCTTCTGCCCGGAGAAACAAAGCTCAGCACCCCAGGTTCATGGTCTCAGTTTGCAGAGCTCCATGGGCACTCTCAAAGCAGCCTGAGTTGGCACAGGTGGCAGCTTGTCCCTGGGCAGCATCTTGATATTCGTGGAAATCTTGCTGCCAGGCTGTCCCTAGGGAACAAGGGCCTACCTGGTACTGAGAGAGGCTTCTGCCCGGGAAAACAAAACCCACAACCCTACGTTCCTGGTCTCAGTTTGCAGAGCTCCGTGGGCACCCTCAAAGCACCGCGAGTTTGCACAAGTTGCAGTTTGTCCCTGGGCAGCATCTTGATATTCGTGGAAATTCAGCCGACAGCCTGCCCCTGAGGAACAAGGGCCCTCCTGGTACTGACAAAGGCTTCTGCCCCGGAAAACAAAACCCACCACCCCACGTTCCTGGTCTCAGTTTGCAGAGCTCCATGGGCACTCTCAAAGCAACCCGAGTTGGCACAGGTGGCAGCTTGTCCCTGGGCGGCATCTTGATATTCGTGGAAATCCTGCAGGCAGCTGGCCCCAAAGGGCCAACGGCCTACCTGGTACTGACAAAGGCTTCTGCCCGGGAAAACAAAACTCAGAACACCACGTTTCTGGTCTCAGTTTGCAGAGCACCATGGGCACTCTCAAAGCAGCGCGAGTTGGCACAGGTGGCAGCTTGTCCCTGGGCAGCATCTTGATATTCGTGGAAATCCAGCAGGCTGCCTGCCCTTAAGGACCGAGGGCCTACCTGGAACTTGAAATGCTTCTGCTCGGAGAAACAAAACTCAGCAACACAGGTTCATGGTCTCAGTTTGCAGAGCTCCGTGGGCACTCTCAAAGCAGCGCGAGTTGGCACAAGTGGCAGCTTGTCCCTGGGCAGCATCTTGATATTCGTGGAAATCCAGCGGGCAGCCTGCCCCTGAGGAACAAGGGCCCTCCTGGTACTGACAAAGGCTTCTGCCCGGGAAAACAAAAGCCATAACCCCACGTTCCACATCTCAGTTTGCAGAGCACCGTGGGCACTCTCAAAGCAGCCCGAGTTGGCACAGGTGGCAGCTTGTCCCTGGGCAGCATCTTGATATTTGTGGAAATCCTGCAGGCAGCCGGCCCCCAATGGCCAAGGGCCGACCTGGTACTGACAAAGGCTTCTGCCAGGGGAAACAAAACCCAGCACCCCACGTTTCTGGTCTCAGTTTGCAGAGCTCCGTGGGCACCCTCAAAGCAGCCCGAGTTGGCACAGGTGGCAGCTTGTCCCTGGGCAGCATCTTGATATTCGTGGAAATCCTGCAGGCTGCCAGCCCTTAAAGACCAAGGGCCTACCTGGCACTGCAAATGTTTCTGCCCAGAGAAACAAAACTCAGCACCTCACGTTAATGGTCCCAGTTTGCAGAGCTCCATGGGAACTCTCAAAGCAGCCCGAGTTGGCACAGGTGGCAGCTTGTCCCTGGGCAGCATCTTGATATTCGTGGAAATCTTGCTGCCAGCCTGCCCCTAAGGACCAAGGGCCTACCTGGTACTGAGAGAGGCTTCTGCCCGGGAAAACAAAACCCACAACCCTACGTTCCTGGTCTCAGTTTGCAGAGCTCCGTGGGCACCCTCAAAGCATCGCGAGTTGGCACAAGTGGAAGCTGGTCCCTGGGAAGCATCTTGATATTCGTGGAAATCCAGGAGGCAGCCGGCCCTGAATTACGAGAGCCTACCTGGTACTGCAAATGCTTCTGCCCAGGGAAACAAAACTCACCAAGGCAAGTTCCTGGTCTCACTTTGCAGAGCTCCATGGGCACTCTCAAAGCAGCGCGAGTTGGCACAGGTGGCAGCTTGTCCCCAGTGGCATCTTGATATGCGTGGAAATCCAGCAGGCAGACTGCCTCTAAGGGCTGAGGGCCTACTTGGTCCTGACAAAGGCTTCTGCCCTGGAAAACAAAACCCATAACCCCACATACTTTCTCTCAGTTTGAAGAGCTCTGTGGGCACTCTCAAAGCAGCCCGAGTTGCCACAGGTGGCAGCTTGTCCCTGGGCGGCATCTTGATATTCGTGGAAATCCTGCAGGCAGCTGGCCCCCAAGGGCCAACGGCCTACCTGGTACTGACAAAGGCTTCTGCCCGGGAAAACAAAACTCAGAAGACCACTTTCCTGGTCTCAGTTTGCAGAGCACCATGGGCACTCTCAAAGCAGCCCGAGTTGGCACAGGTGGCAGCTTGTCCCTGGGCAGCATCTTGATATTCGTGGAAATCTTGCTGCCAGCCTGCCCCTAAGGAACAAGGGCCTACCTGGTACAGAGAGAGGCTTCTGCCCGGGAAAACAAAACCCACAACGCTACGTTCCTGGTCTCAGTTTGCCGAGCTCCGTGGGCACCCTCAAAGCACCGCGAGTTTGCACATGTTGCAGTTTGTCCCTGGGCAGCATCTTGATATTCGTGGAAATTCAGCCGACAGCCTGCCCCTGAGGAACAAGGGCCCTCCTGGTACTGACAAAGGCTTCTGCCCCGGAAAACAAAACCCACCACCCCACGTTCCTGGTCTCAGTTTGCAGAGCTCCATGGGCACTCTCAAAGCAGCCCGAGTTGGCACAGGTGGCAGTTTGTCCCTGGGCGGCATCTTGATATTTGTGGAAATCCTGCAGGCAGCCGGCCCCCAAGGGCCAAGGGCCTACCTGGTACTGACAAAGGCTTCTGCTCTGGAAAACAAAACCCAGCACCCCACGTTTCTGGTCTCAGTTTGCAGAGCACCATGGGCACTCTCAAAGCAGCGCGAGTTGGCACAGGTGGCAGCTTGTCCTTTGGCAGCATCTTGATATTCATGGAAATCCAGCAGGCTGCCTGCCCTCAAAGACCAAGGGCCTACCTGGCACTGCAAATGTTTCTGCCCAGAGAAACAAAACTCAGCACCTGACGTTAATGGTCTCAGTTTGCAGAGCACCATGGGCACTCTCAAAGCAGCGCGAGTTGGCACAGGTGGCAGCTTGTCCCTGGGCAGCATCTTGATATTCGTGGAAATCCAGCGGGCAGCCTGCCCCTGAGGAACAAGGGCCCTCCTGGTACTGACAAAGGCTTCTGCCCGGGAAAACAAAACCCACAACCCTACGTTCCTGGTCTCAGTTTGCAGAGCTCCGTGGGCACCCTCAAAGCAGCCCGAGTTGGCACAAGTGGAAGCTGGTCCCTGGGCAGCATCTTGATATTCGTGGAAATCCTGCAGGCAGCCGGCCCTGAATTACGAGAGCCTTCCTAGTACTGCAAATGCTTCTGCCCAGGGAAACAAAACTCACCAAGGCAAGTTCCTGGTCTCACTTTGTAGAGCTCCATGGGCACTCTCAAAGCAGCCCGAGTTGGCACAGGTGGCAGCTTGTCCCTGGGCGGAAACTTGATTTTCGTGGAAATCCTCGTGCCAGCCTCCCCCAAAGGGCCGAGGGCCTACCTGGTCCTGTAAATGTTTCTGCCCGGGAAAAGAAAACCCACAAACCCACGTTCCTGGTCTCAGTTTGAAGAACTCCGTGGGCACACTCAAAGCAGCCCGAGTTGGCACAGGTGGCAGAATATCCCTGGGCAGCATCTTGATATTCGTGGAAATCTTGCTGCCAGGCTGTCCCTAAGGAACAAGGGCCTACTTGGTACTGACAAAGGCTTCTGCCCTGGAAAACAAAACCCAGCACCCCACGTTTCTGGTCTCAGTTTGCAGAGCACCATGGGCACTCTCAAAGCAGCGCGAGTTGGCACAGGTGGCAGCTTGTCCCTGGGCAGCATCTTGATATTCGTGGAAATCCAGCAGGCTGCCTGCCCTTAAGGACCGAGGGCCTACCTGGCACTTCAAATGCTTCTGCCCGGAGAAACAAAGCTCAGCACCCCAGGTTCATGGTCTCAGTTTGCAGAGCTCCATGGGCACTCTCAAAGCAGCCTGAGTTGGCACAGGTGGCAGCTTGTCCCTGGGCAGCATCTTGATATTCGTGGAAATCTTGCTGCCAGGCTGTCCCTAGGGAACAAGGGCCTACCTGGTACTGAGAGAGGCTTCTGCCCGGGAAAACAAAACCCACAACCCTACGTTCCTGGTCTCAGTTTGCAGAGCTCCGTGGGCACCCTCAAAGCACCGCGAGTTTGCACAAGTTGCAGTTTGTCCCTGGGCAGCATCTTGATATTCGTGGAAATTCAGCCGACAGCCTGCCCCTGAGGAACAAGGGCCCTCCTGGTACTGACAAAGGCTTCTGCCCCGGAAAACAAAACCCACCACCCCACGTTCCTGGTCTCAGTTTGCAGAGCTCCATGGGCACTCTCAAAGCAACCCGAGTTGGCACAGGTGGCAGCTTGTCCCTGGGCGGCATCTTGATATTCGTGGAAATCCTGCAGGCAGCTGGCCCCAAAGGGCCAACGGCCTACCTGGTACTGACAAAGGCTTCTGCCCGGGAAAACAAAACTCAGAACACCACGTTTCTGGTCTCAGTTTGCAGAGCACCATGGGCACTCTCAAAGCAGCGCGAGTTGGCACAGGTGGCAGCTTGTCCCTGGGCAGCATCTTGATATTCGTGGAAATCCAGCAGGCTGCTTGCCCTTAAGGACCGAGGGCCTACCTGGAACTTGAAATGCTTCTGCTCGGAGAAACAAAACTCAGCAACACAGGTTCATGGTCTCAGTTTGCAGAGCTCCGTGGGCACTCTCAAAGCAGCGCGAGTTGGCACAAGTGGCAGCTTGTCCCTGGGCAGCATCTTGATATTCGTGGAAATCCAGCGGGCAGCCTGCCCCTGAGGAACAAGGGCCCTCCTGGTACTGACAAAGGCTTCTGCCCGGGAAAACAAAAGCCATAACCCCACGTTCCACATCTCAGTTTGCAGAGCACCGTGGGCACTCTCAAAGCAGCCCGAGTTGGCACAGGTGGCAGCTTGTCCCTGGGCAGCATCTTGATATTCGTGGAAATCCTGCAGGCAGCCGGCCCCCAAGGGCCAAGGGCCGACCTGGTACTGACAAAGGCTTCTGCCAGGGGAAACAAAACCCAGCACCCCACGTTTCTGGTCTCAGTTTGCAGAGCTCCGTGGGCACCCTCAAAGCAGCCCGAGTTGGCACAGGTGGCAGCTTGTCCCTGGGCAGCATCTTGATATTCGTGGAAATCCTGCAGGCTGCCAGCCCTTAAAGACCAAGGGCCTACCTGGCACTGCAAATGTTTCTGCCCAGAGAAACAAAACTCAGCACCTCACGTTAATGGTCCCAGTTTGCAGAGCTCCATGGGAACTCTCAAAGCAGCCCGAGTTGGCACAGGTGGCAGCTTGTCCCTGGGCAGCATCTTGATATTCGTGGAAATCTTGCTGCCAGCCTGCCCCTAAGGACCAAGGGCCTACCTGGTACTGAGAGAGGCTTCTGCCCGGGAAAACAAAACCCACAACCCTACGTTCCTGGTCTCAGTTTGCAGAGCTCCGTGGGCACCCTCAAAGCATCGCGAGTTGGCACAAGTGGAAGCTGGTCCCTGGGAAGCATCTTGATATTCGTGGAAATCCAGGAGGCAGCCGGCCCTGAATTACGAGAGCCTACCTGGTACTGACAAATGCTTCTGCCCAGGGAAACAAAACTCACCAAGGCAAGTTCCTGGTCTCACTTTGCAGAGCTCCATGGGCACTCTCAAAGCAGCGCGAGTTGGCACAGGTGGCAGCTTGTCCCCAGTGGCATCTTGATATGCGTGGAAATCCAGCAGGCAGACTGCCTCTAAGGGCTGAGGGCCTACTTGGTCCTGACAAAGGCTTCTGCCCGGGAAAACAAAACCCATAACCCCACATACTTTCTCTCAGTTTGAAGAGCTCTGTGGGCACTCTCAAAGCAGCCCGAGTTGGCACATGTGGCAGCTTGTCCCTGGGCGGCATCTTGATATTCGTGGAAATCCTGCAGGCAGCTGGCCCCCAAGGGCCAACGGCCTACCTGGTATTGACAAAGGCTTCTGCCCGGGAAAACAAAACTCAGAAGACCACTTTCCTGGTCTCAGTTTGCAGAGCACCATGGGCACTCTCAAAGCAGCCCGAGTTGGCACAGGTGGCAGCTTGTCCCTGGGCGGAAACTTGATTTTCGTGGAAATCCTCGTGCCAGCCTCCCCCAAAGGGCCGAGGGCCTACCTGGTCCTGTAAATGTTTCTGCCCGGGAAAAGAAAACCCACAAACCCACGTTCCTGGTCTCAGTTTGAAGAACTCCGTGGGCACCCTCAAAGCAGCCCGAGTTGGCACAGGTGGCAGAATATCCCTGGGCAGCATCTTGATATTCGTGGAAATCTTGCTGCCAGGCTGTCCCTAAGGAACAAGGGCCTACTTGGTACTCACAAAGGCTTCTGCCCTGGAAAACAAAACCCAGCACCCCACGTTTCTGGTCTCAGTTTGCAGAGCACCATGGGCACTCTTAAAGCAGCGCGAGTTGGCACAGGTGGCAGCTTGTCTCTGGGCAGCATCTTGATATTCGTGGAAATCCAGCAGGCTGCCTGCCCTTAAGGACCGAGGGCCTACCTGGCACTTCAAATGCTTCTGCCCGGAGAAACAAAGCTCAGCACCCCAGGTTCATGGTCTCAGTTTGCAGAGCTCCATGGGCACTCTCAAACCAGCCCGAGTTGGCACAGGTGGCAGCTTGTCCCTGGGCAGCATCTTGATATTCGTGGAAATCTTGCTGCCAGCCTGCCCCTAAGGAACAAGGGCCTACCTGGTACAGAGAGAGGCTTCTGCCCGGGAAAACAAAACCCACAACCCTACGTTCCTGGTCTCAGTTTGCCGAGCTCCGTGGGCACCCTCAAAGCACCGCGAGTTTGCACATGTTGCAGTTTGTCCCTGGGCAGCATCTTGATATTCGTGGAAATTCAGCCGACAGCCTGCCCCTGAGGAACAAGGGCCCTCCTGGTACTGACAAAGGCTTCTGCCCCGGAAAACAAAACCCACCACCCCACGTTCCTGGTCTCAGTTTGCAGAGCTCCATGGGCACTCTCAAAGCAGCCCGAGTTGGCACAGGTGGCAGTTTGTCCCTGGGCGGCATCTTGATATTTGTGGAAATCCTGCAGGCAGCCGGCCCCCAAGGGCCAAGGGCCTACCTGGTACTGACAAAGGCTTCTGCTCTGGAAAACAAAACCCAGCACCCCACGTTTCTGGTCTCAGTTTGCAGAGCACCATGGGCACTCTCAAAGCAGCGCGAGTTGGCACAGGTGGCAGCTTGTCCTTTGGCAGCATCTTGATATTCATGGAAATCCAGCAGGCTGCCTGCCCTCAAAGACCAAGGGCCTACCTGGCACTGCAAATGTTTCTGCCCAGAGAAACAAAACTCAGCACCTCACGTTAATGGTCCCAGTTTGCAGAGCTCCATGGGAACTCTCAAAGCAGCCCGAGTTGGCACAGGTGGCAGCTTGTCCCTGGGCAGCATCTTGATATTCGTGGAAATCCAGCAGGCAGCCTGCCCCTAAGGAACAAGGGCCTACCTGGTACTGACAAAGGCTTCTGCCCGGGAAAACAAAACCCACAACCCTACGTTCCTGGTCTCAGTTTGCAGAGCTCCGTGGGCACCCTCAAAGCAGCGCGAGTTGGCACAAGTGGCAGCTTGTCCCTGGGCAGCATCTTGATATTCGTGGAAATCCAGGAGGCAGCCGGCCCGGAAGTTCCGAGGGCCTGCCTTGTACTGCAAAGGCTTCTGCCCGGGGAAACAAAACTCACCAAGGCAAGTTCCTGGTCTAACTTCGCAGAGCTCCATGGGCACCGTCAAAGCAGCCCGAGTTGGCACAGGTGGCAGCTTGTCCCTGGGCGGCATCTTGATATTCGGGGAAATCCAGCAGGCAGACTGCCTCTAAGGGCTGAGGGGCTTCTTGGTACTGACAAAGGCTTCTGCCCGGGAAAACAAAACCCATAACCCCACATACTTTCTCTCAGTTTTAAGAGCTCCGTGGGCACTCTCAAAGCAGCCCGAGTTGGCACAGGTGGCAGCTTGTCCCTGGGCAGCATCTTGATATTCGTGGAAATCCTGCAGGCAGCTGGCCCCCAAGGGTCAAGGGACGACCTGGTACTGACAAAGGCTTCTGCCCGGGAAAACAAAACCCAGCACCCCACGTTTCTGGTCTCAGTTTGCAGAGCACCATGGGCACTCTCAAAGCAGCGCGAGTTGGCACAGGTGGCAGCTTGTCCCTGGGCAGCATCTTGATATTCGTGGAAATCCAGCAGGCTGCCTGCCCTTAAGGACCGAGGGCCTACCTGGCACTTCAAATGCTTCTGCCCGGAGAAACAAAGCTCAGCAAACACAGGTTCATGGTCTCAGAAATCTTGCTTGCAGAGCTCCATGGGCACTCTCAAAGCAGCCCGAGTTGGCACAGGTGGCAGCTTGTCCCTGGGCCTACCTGGTACTGCATCTTGATATTCGTGGAAATCCTGCAGGCAGCTGGCCCCCAAGGGTCAAGGGACGACCTGGTACTGACAAAGTCTTCTGCCCGGGAAAACAAAACCCAGCAGGCTTCTGCCCCAAAACAGAAGTTTCCTGGTCTCAGTTTGCAGAGCACCATGGGCACTCTCAAAGCAGCCCGAGTTGGCACAGGTGGCAGCTTGTCCCTGGGCGGAAACTTGATTTTCGTGGAAATCCTCGTGCCAGCCTCCCCCAAAGGGCCGAGGGCCTACCTGGTCCTGTAAATGTTTCTGCCCGGGAAAAGAAAACCCACAAACCCACGTTCCTGGTCTCAGTTTGAAGAACTCCGTGGGCACCCTCAAAGCAGCCCGAGTTGGCACAGGTGGCAGAATATCCCTGGGCAGCATCTTGATATTCGTGGAAATCTTGCTGCCAGGCTGTCCCTAAGGAACAAGGGCCTACTTGGTACTGACAAAGGCTTCTGCCCTGGAAAACAAAACCCAGCACCCCACGTTTCTGGTCTCAGTTTGCAGAGCACCATGGGCACTCTCAAAGCAGCGCGAGTTGGCACAGGTGGCAGCTTGTCTCTGGGCAGCATCTTGATATTCGTGGAAATCCAGCAGGCTGCCTGCCCTTAAGGACCGAGGGCCTACCTGGCACTTCAAATGCTTCTGCCCGGAGAAACAAAGCTCAGCACCCCAGGTTCATGGTCTCAGTTTGCAGAGCTCCATGGGCACTCTCAAAGCAGCCCGAGTTGGCACAGGTGGCAGCTTGTCCCTGGGCAGCATCTTGATATTCGTGGAAATCCAGCAGGCAGCCTGCCCCTAAGGAACAAGGGCCTACCTGGTACTGACAAAGGCTTCTGCCCGGGAAAACAAAACCCACAACCCTATGTTCCTGGTCTCAGTTTGCAGAGCTCCGTGGGCACCATCAAAGCAGCGCGAGTTGGCACAAGTGGCAGCTTGTCCCTGGGCAGCATCTTGATATTCGTGGAAATCCAGGAGGCAGCCGGCCCGGAAGTTCCGAGGGCCTGCCTTGTACTGCAAAGGCTTCTGCCCGGGGAAACAAAACTCACCAAGGCAAGTTCCTGGTCTAACTTCGCAGAGCACCATGGGCACCGTCAAAGCAGCCCGAGTTGGCACAGGTGGCAGCTTGTCCCTGGGCGGCATCTTGATATTCGGGGAAATCCAGCAGGCAGACTGCCTCTAAGGGCTGAGGGGCTTCTTGGTACTGACAAAGGCTTCTGCCCGGGAAAACAAAACCCATAACCCCACATACTTTCTCTCAGTTTTAAGAGCTCCGTGGGCACTCTCAAAGCAGCCCGAGTTGGCACAAGTGGCAGCTTGTCCCTGGGCGGCATCTTGATATTCGTGGAAATCCTGCAGGCAGCTGGCCCCCAAGGGTCAAGGGACGACCTGGTACTGACAAAGGCTTCTGCCCGGGAAAACAAAACCCAGCACCCCACGTTTCTGGTCTCAGTTTGCAGAGCACCATGGGCACTCTCAAAGCAGCGCGAGTTGGCACAGGTGGCAGCTTGTCCCTGGGCAGCATCTTGATATTCGTGGAAATCCAGCAGGCTGCCTGCCCTTAAGGACCGAGGGCCTACCTGGCACTTCAAATGCTTCTGCCCGGAGAAACAAAGCTCAGCAACACAGGTTCATGGTCTCAGTTTGCAGAGCTCCATGGGCACTCTCAAAGCAGCCCGAGTTGGCACAGGTGGCAGCTTGTCCCTGGGCAGCATCTTGATATTCGTGGAAATCCTGCAGGCAGCTGGCCCCCAAGGGTCAAGGGACGACCTGGTACTGACAAAGTCTTCTGCCCGGGAAAACAAAACCCAGCACCCCACGTTTCTGGTCTCAGTTTGCAGAGCTCCATGGGCACTCTCAAAGCAGCCCGAGTTGGCACAGGTGGCAGTTTGTCCCTGGGCGGAAACTTGATTTTCGTGGAAATCCTCGTGCCAGCCTCCCCCAAAGGGCCGAGGGCCTACCTGGTCCTGTAAATGTTTCTGCCCGGGAAAAGAAAACCCACAAACCCACGTTCCTGGTCTCAGTTTGAAGAACTCCGTGGGCACACTCAAAGCAGCCCGAGTTGGCACAGGTGGCAGAATATCCCTGGGCAGCATTTTGATATTCGTGGAAATCTTGCTGCCAGGCTGTCCCTAAGGAACAAGGGCCTACTTGGTACTGACAAAGGCTTCTGCCCTGGAAAACAAAACCCAGCACCCCACGTTTCTGGTCTCAGTTTGCAGAGCACCATGGGCACTCTCAAAGCAGCGCGAGTTGGCACAGGTGGCAGCTTGTCCCTGGGCGGCATCTTGATATTCGTGGAAATCCAGCAGGCTGCCTGCCCTTAAGGACCGAGGGCCTACCTGGCACTTCAAATGCTTCTGCCCGGAGAAACAAAGCTCAGCACCCCAGGTTCATGGTCTCAGTTTGCAGAGCTCCATGGGCACTCTCAAAGCAGCCCGAGTTGGCACAGGTGGCAGCTTGTCCCTGGGCAGCATCTTGATATTCGTGGAAATCTTCCTACCAGCCTGCCCCTAAGGAACAAGGGCCTACCTGGGACTGAGAGAGGCTTCTGCCCGGGAAAACAAAACCCACAACCCTACGTTCCTGGTCTCAGTTTGCCGAGCTCCGTGGGCACCCTCAAAGCACCGCGAGTTTGCACATGTTGCAGTTTGTCCCTGGGCAGCATCTTGATATTCGTGGAAATTCAGCCGACAGCCTGCCCCTGAGGAACAAGGGCCCTCCTGGTACTGACAAAGGCTTCTGCCCCGGAAAACAAAACCCACCACCCCACGTTCCTGGTCTCAGTTTGCAGAGCTCCATGGGCACTCTCAAAGCAGCCCGAGTTGGCACAGGTGGCAGTTTGTCCCTGGGCGGCATCTTGATATTTGTGGAAATCCTGCAGGCAGCCGGCCCCCAAGGGCCAAGGGCCTACCTGGTACTGACAAAGGCTTCTGCTCTGGAAAACAAAACCCAGCACCCCACGTTTCTGGTCTCAGTTTGCAGAGCACCATGGGCACTCTCAAAGCAGCGCGAGTTGGCACAGGTGGCAGCTTGTCCTTTGGCAGCATCTTGATATTCATGGAAATCCAGCAGGCTGCCTGCCCTCAAAGACCAAGGGCCTACCTGGCACTGCAAATGTTTCTGCCCAGAGAAACAAAACTCAGCACCTCACGTTAATGGTCCCAGTTTGCAGAGCTCCATGGGAACTCTCAAAGCAGCCTGAGTTGGCACAGGTGGCAGCTTGTCCCTGGGCAGCATCTTGATATTTGTGGAAATCTTGCTGCCAGCCTGCCCGTAAGGAACAAGGGCCTACCTGGTACTGAGAGAGGCTTCTGCCCGGGAAAACAAAACCCACAACCCTACGTTCCTGGTCTCAGTTTGCAGAGCTCCGTGGGCACCATCAAAGCAGCGCGAGTTGGCACAAGTGGCAGCTTGTCCCTGGGCAGCATCTTGATATTCGTGGAAATCCAGGAGGCAGCCGGCCCTGAAGTTCCGAGAGCCTGCCTTGTACTGCAAAGGCTTCTGCCCGGGGAAACAAAACTCACCAAGGCAAGTTCCTGGTCTAACTTCGCAGAGCTCCATGGGCACCGTCAAAGCAGCCCGAGTTGGCACAGGTGGCAGCTTGTCCCTGGGCGGCATCTTGATATTCGTGGAAATCCTGCAGGCAGCTGGCCTCCAAAGGGCCAACGGCCTATCCTGGTACTGACAAAGGCTTCTGCCCGGGAAAACAAAACCCAGAACCCCACGTTTCTGGTCTCAGTTTGCAGAGCACCATGGGCACTCTCAAAGCAGCGCGAGTTGGCACAGGTGGCAGCTTGTCCCTGGGCAGCATCTTGATATTCGTGGAAATCCAGCAGGCTGCTTGCCCTTAAGGACCGAGGGCCTACCTGGAACTTCAAATGCTTCTGCCCGGAGAAACAAAACTCAGCAACACAGGTTCATGGTCTCAGTTTGCAGAGCTCCATGGGCACTCTCAAAGCAGCGCGAGTTGGCACAGGTGGCAGCTTGTCCCTGGGCAGCATCTTGATATTCGTGGAAATCCAGCGGGCAGCCTGCCCCTGAGGAACAAGGGCCCTCCTGGCACTGACAAAGGCTTCTGCCCGGGAAAACAAAAGCCATAACCCCACGATCCAGGTTCATGGTCTCAGTTTGCAGAGCTCCATGGGCACTCTCAAAGCAGCCCGAGTTGGCACAGGTGGCAGCTTGTCCCTGGGCAGCATCTTGATATTCGTGGAAATCCTGCAGGCAGCCGGCCCCCAAGGGCCAAGGGCCGACCTGGTACTGACAAAGGCTTCTGCCAGGGGAAACAAAACCCAGCACCCCACGTTTCTGGTCTCAGTTTGCAGAGCTCCGTGGGCACTCTCAAAGCAGCCCGAGTTGGCACAGGTGGCAGCTTGTCCCTGGGCAGCATCTTGATATTCGTGGAAATCCTGCAGGCTGCCAGCCCTTAAAGACCAAGGGCCTACCTGGCACTGCAAATGTTTCTGCCCAGAGAAACAAAACTCAGCACCTCACGTTAATGGTCCCAGTTTGCAGAGCTCCATGGGAACTCTCAAAGCAGCCCGAGTTGGCACAGGTGGCAGCTTGTCCCTGGGCGGCATCTTGATATTCGTGGAAATCTTGCTGCCAGCCTGCCCCTAAGGACCAAGGGCCTACCTGGTACTGAGAGAGGCTTCTGCCCGGGAAAACAAAACCCACAACCCTACGTTCCTGGTCTCAGTTTGCAGAGCTCCGTGGGCACCCTCAAAGCAGCGCGAGTTGGCACAAGTGGAAGCTTGTCCCTGGGCAGCATCTTGATATTCGTGGAAATCCAGGAGGCAGCCGGCCCTGAATTACGAGAGCCTACCTGGTACTGACAAATGCTTCTGCCCAGGGAAACAAAACTCACCAAGGCAAGTTCCTGGTCTCACTTTGCAGAGCTCCATGGGCACTCTCAAAGCAGCGCGAGTTGGCACAGGTGGCAGCTTGTCCCCAGTGGCATCTTGATATGCGTGGAAATCCAGCAGGCAGACTGCCTCTAAGGGCTGAGGGCCTACTTGGTCCTGACAAAGGCTTCTGCCCGGGAAAACAAAACCCATAACCCCACATACTTTCTCTCAGTTTGAAGAGCTCTGTGGGCACTCTCAAAGCAGCCCGAGTTGGCACAAGTGGCAGCTTGTCCCTGGGCGGCATCTTGATATTCGTGGAAATCCTGCAGGCAGCTGGCCCCCAAGGGCCAACGGCCTACCTGGTACTGACAAAGGCTTCTGCCCGGGAAAACAAAACTCAGAAGACCACTTTCCTGGTCTCAGTTTGCAGAGCACCATGGGCACTCTCAAAGCAGCCCGAGTTGGCACAGGTGGCAGCTTGTCCCTGGGCGGAAACTTGATTTTCGTGGAAATCCTCGTGCCAGCCTCCCCCAAAGGGCCGAGGGCCTACCTGGTCCTGTAAATGTTTCTGCCCGGAAAAGAAAACCCACAAACCCACGTTCCTGGTCTCAGTTTGAAGAACTCCGTGGGCACCCCTCAAAGCAGCCCGAGTTGGCACAGGTGGCAGAATATCCCTGGGCAGCATCTTGATATTCGTGGAAATCTTGCTGCCAGGCTGTCCCTAAGGAACAAGGGCCTACTTGGTACTCACAAAGGCTTCTGCCCTGGAAAACAAAACCCAGCACCCCACGTTTCTGGTCTCAGTTTGCAGAGCACCATGGGCACTCTTAAAGCAGCGCGAGTTGGCACAGGTGGCAGCTTGTCCCTGGGCAGCATCTTGATATTCGTGGAAATCCAGCAGGCTGCCTGCCCTTAAGGACCGAGGGCCTACCTGGCACTTCAAATGCTTCTGCCCGGAGAAACAAAGCTCAGCACCCCCAGGTTCATGGTCTCAGTTTGCAGAGCTCCATGGGCACTCTCAAACCAGCCCGAGTTGGCACAGGTGGCAGCTTGTCCCTGGGCAGCATCTTGATATTCGTGGAAATCTTGCTGCCAGCCTGCCCCTAAGGAACAAGGGCCTACCTGGTACAGAGAGAGGCTTCTGCCCGGGAAAACAAAACCCACAACCCTACGTTCCTGGTCTCAGTTTGCCGAGCTCCGTGGGCACCCTCAAAGCACCGCGAGTTTGCACATGTTGCAGTTTGTCCCTGGGCAGCATCTTGATATTCGTGGAAATTCAGCCGACAGCCTGCCCCTGAGGAACAAGGGCCCTCCTGGTACTGACAAAGGCTTCTGCCCCGGAAAACAAAACCCACCACCCCACGTTCCTGGTCTCAGTTTGCAGAGCTCCATGGGCACTCTCAAAGCAGCCCGAGTTGGCACAGGTGGCAGTTTGTCCCTGGGCGGCATCTTGATATTTGTGGAAATCCTGCAGGCAGCCGGCCCCCAAGGGCCAAGGGCCTACCTGGTACTGACAAAGGCTTCTGCTCTGGAAAACAAAACCCAGCACCCCACGTTTCTGGTCTCAGTTTGCAGAGCACCATGGGCACTCTCAAAGCAGCGCGAGTTGGCACAGGTGGCAGCTTGTCCTTTGGCAGCATCTTGATATTCATGGAAATCCAGCAGGCTGCCTGCCCTCAAAGACCAAGGGCCTACCTGGCACTGCAAATGTTTCTGCCCAGAGAAACAAAACTCAGCACCTCACGTTAATGGTCCCAGTTTGCAGAGCTCCATGGGAACTCTCAAAGCAGCCCGAGTTGGCACAGGTGGCAGCTTGTCCCTGGGCAGCATCTTGATATTCGTGGAAATCCAGCAGGCAGCCTGCCCCTAAGGAACAAGGGCCTACCTGGTACTGACAAAGGCTTCTGCCCAGGGAAAACAAAACCCACAACCCTACGTTCCTGGTCTCAGTTTGCAGAGCTCCGTGGGCACCATCAAAGCAGCGCGAGTTGGCACAAGTGGCAGCTTGTCCTGGGCAGCATCTTGATATTCGTGGAAATCCAGGAGGCAGCCGGCCCGGAAGTTCCGAGGGCCTGCCTTGTACTGCAAAGGCTTCT
>NW_024037771.1:68993-128985 GCF_015832195.1 Motacilla alba alba
AACTGAGACCTGGAACGTGGGGTGGTGGATTTGTTTCCTGGGCAGAAGCCTTTGTCAGTACCAGGTAGGCCCTTGTTCCTCAGGGGCAGGCTGGCGGCTCAATTTCCACGAATATCAAGATGCTGCCCAGGGACAAGCTGCCACTTGTGCCAACTCGCGCTGCTTTGAGGGTGCCCATGGAGCTCTGCAGACTGAGACCAGGAACGTAGGATTGTGGGTTTTGTTTTCCCGGGCAGAAGCCTCTCTCAGTGCCAGGTAGGCCCTTGTTCCTTAGGGGCAGGCTGGCAGGAAGATTTCCACGAATATCAAGATGCTGCCCAGGGACAAGCTGCCACCTGTGCCAACTCGGGCTGCTTTGAGAGTGCCCATGGACCTCTGCAAACTGAGACCATGAACCTGGGGTGCTGAGTTTTGTTTCCCTGGGCAGAAGCATTTGCAGTACCAGGTAGGCCCTTGGTCTTTAAGGGCAGGCAGCCTGCTGGATTTCCATGAATATCAAGATGCTGCCAAAGGACAAGCTGCCACCTGTGCCAACTCGCGCTGCTGCTTTGAGAGTGCCCTTGGAGCTCTGCAAAGTGAGACCAGGAACGTGCGTTGCTGAGTTTTGTTTCCCCGGGCAGAAGCATTTGTCAGTACCAGGTAGGCCCTCGGAATTTCAGGGCCGACTGCCTGCTGGATTTCCACGAATATCAAGATGCTGCCCAGGGACAAGCTGCCACCTGTGCCAACTCGGGCTGCTTTGATGGTGCCCATGGAGCTCTGCAAACTGAGACCAGAAACGTGGGGTGCTGGGTTTTGTTTCCCCTGGCAGAAGCCTTTGTCAGTACCAGGTCGGCCCTTGGCCCTTGGGGGCCGGCTGCCTGCAGGATTTCCACAAATATCAAGATGCCGCCCAGGGACAAGCTGCCACCTGTGCCAACTTGGGCTGCTTGAGAGTGCCCATGGAGCTCTGCAAACTGAGATGTGGAACATGGGCTGGTGGGTTTCTTTCCCCGGGCAGAAGCCTTTGTCAGTACCAGGAGAGTCCTTGTTCCTCAGGGGCAGGCTGCCGGCTGGATTTCCACGAATATCAAGATGCTGCCCAGGGACCAGCTGCCACTTGGGCCAACTCGTGCTGCTATGAGGGTGCCCACGGAGCTCTGCAAACTGAGACCAGGAACGTAGGCCTGTGGGTTTTGTTTTCCCGGGCAGAAGCCTCTCTCAGTACCAGGTATGCCCTTGTTCCTTAGGTGCAGGCTGGCAGCAAGCTTTCCACGAATATCAAGATGCTGCCCAGGGATATTCTGCACCTGTGCCAACTCGGGCTGCTTTGAGAGTGCCCACGGAGCTCTGCAAACTGAGACCATGAACCTGGGGTGCTGAGTTTTGTTTCTCCGGGCAGAAGCATTTGAAGTGCCAGGTACGCCCTCGGTCCTTAAGGGCAGGCAGCCTGCTGTATTTCCACGAATATCAAGATGCTGCCCAGGGACAAGCTGCCACCTGTGCTAACTCGGTCTGCTTTGAGAGTGCCCATGGAGCTCTGCAAACTGAGACCTGGAACGTGGGGTGGTGGATTTTGTTTCCCTGGGCAGAAGCCTTTGTCAGTACCAGGAGGGCCCTTGTTCCTCAGGGGCAGGCTGGCGGCTCAATTTCCACGAATATCAAGATGCTGCCCAGGGACAAGCTGCCACTTGTGCCAACTCGCGCTGCTTTGAGGGTGCCCATGGAGCTCTGCAGACTGAGACCAGGAACGTAGGATTGTGGGTTTTGTTTTCCCGGGCAGAAGCCTCTCTCAGTGCCAGGTAGGCCCTTGTTCCTTAGGGGCAGGCTGGCAGGAAGATTTCCACGAATATCAAGATGCTGCCCAGGGACAAGCTGCCACCTGTGCCAACTCGGGCTGCTTTGAGAGTGCCCATGGACCTCTGCAAACTGAGACCATGAACCTGGGGTGCTGAGTTTTGTTTCCCTGGGCAGAAGCATTTGCAGTACCAGGTAGGCCCTTGGTCTTTAAGGGCAGGCAGCCTGCTGGATTTCCATGAATATCAAGATGCTGCCAAAGGACAAGCTGCCACCTGTGCCAACTCGCGCTGCTTTGAGAGTGCCCTTGGAGCTCTGCAAAGTGAGACCAGGAACGTGCGTTGCTGAGTTTTGTTTCCCCGGGCAGAAGCATTTGTCAGTACCAGGTAGGCCCTCGGAATTTCAGGGCCGACTGCCTGCTGGATTTCCACGAATATCAAGATGCTGCCCAGGGACAAGCTGCCACCTGTGCCAGCTCGGGCTGCATTGAGGGTGCCCACGGAGCTCTAAAAACTGAGGACAGGGTACATGGGTTTATGGGTTATGTTTCCCCGGGCAGAAGCCATTGTAAGAACCAGGTAGGCCCTCGGCCCTTAGGGGCAGGCTGGCAGCAAGACTTCCACGAATATCAAGATGCCGCCCAGGGACAAGCTGCCACCTGTGCCAACTCACGCTGCTTTGAGAGTGCCCACGGATCTCTTCAAACTGAGCCAAAGTATGTGGGGGTTTCGGGCTTTTTTTTCCCGGGCAGAACCCTTTGTCAGTACCAAGTAGGACCTCGGCCCTTAGAGGCAGTCTGCCTGCTGGATTTCCACGAATATCAAGATGCCGCCCAGGAACAAGCTGCCACCTGTGACAACTTGGGCTGCTTTGAGAGTACCCATGGTGCTCTACAAACAGAAACCAGGAGCGTGGGATGGTGAGTTTTTTTTTTTCCTCGGCAGAAGCCTTTGTCAGTACCAGGTAGGCCCTCGGCCCTTCATGGCTGGCTGCCTGCTGGATTTCCACGAATATCAAGATGCCGCCCAGGGATATTCTGCCACCTGTGCCAACTCGGGCTGCTTTGAGAGTGCCCATGGAGCTCTGCAAACTGAGACCGGGACCGTGGGGTTCTGAGTTTTGTTTTCCCGGCAGAAGCCTTTGTCAGTACCAGGTAGGCCTTCGGCCCTATGGGTCCGATTGCAGGCTGGATTTCCCCGAATAACAAGATGCCGCCCAGGGACAAGCTGCCACCTGTGCCAACTCGGGCTGCTTTGAGAGTGCCCATGGAGCTCTTCAAACCGTGGCCTGGAACGTCGGGTAATGTGTCTTGTTTTGCTGGGTAGAAGACTATCTCTGTACTAGGTCGGCCTTCCACCCTTAGCGGCCGGCTCCCCGCTGGATTTGCCTGAATATCACGGTGCCGTCCCGGGTCAAGCTGCCACCTGTGCCAACTCGGGCTGCTTTGAGAGTGCCCATGGAGCTCTACAAACTGAGACCAGCAACGTGGGATGGTGAGCTTTGTTTTTCTGGGAAGAAGCCTTTGTCAGTACCAGGTAGGCCCTCGGCCCTAAGGGGCCTGTTGCCTCCTGGATATCCACAAATATCAAGATGCCTCTCAGGGACAAGCTGCCACCTGTGCTAGCTCTGGCTGCTTTGAGAGTGCCCACGGAACTCTGCAAACTGAGACTAAGACCTTGGGGGTGGTGGGTTTTTTTCTCCTTGGGCAGTATAATGCACAATACCTAGGTGTCCCTAAGCACGTTGATGCTTGGTGCCTGCTCGATTTCTGTATTAATCAGGATGCCATCCAATTAAAGGCTGATAGCTGTGCCAACGTTGGGTGCTTGCACAGTGCCCACAGAGCTCTGCAAACTGAGACCTAGACGGTGAGGTGTTGAGTTTTTTTTCCTGGGCTGTTGCCCGCACAGTACTTTTGTGGCCATTTGGGGCCTGAGACCAGGAAGGTGAGGTGGTGAGTTTGGTTTCCCTGGGAAAAAGCTCACCACATTTTTTGGATGGGCCTTGCGTGCAGGCCCCGGTTGGCTGCTGTAATGCCGCATTGATCAAGATCTAGCTCACGTACAACCTGCCACCTGTGCCACCTCAGGCTGCTCTCACAGTGCCTGTGGATACAACGCTCTGTTTGACTCTTAGAGGTCTAATTACAAGCTGTGTTTGATAAATTATGAGTGTGGTAAATGAATGTGTTCTAGGAGTGTGAGATCCTTGAAATAGTATAATTTTTGATTTTCTTATGGTTGGAAGATCGTTTTACAAGCATAATGGGAATACTCCTTTTTTTAGGTACTTTTTCTTCTAGAAAGTATACCATAAGTGTTTTCTAATATTAAATGACAGAGCAGCCCGTTGATCCTTTACTGGAAATTTTTCCTATTTTTCAAAAATAACAGAAAAAAGCTCTTGCAAAAATAAGGGGAAAAAATTGCTTTAAAAAGTATTTCATTACAGCTTTTAAAGGCAATTAAAGTGCACCCATTGCTGATGGGAAGCCGATAACTGGTTAAACATGTATTCACTTGTTATGTCTCTCTAAAGAAATACTCTAACATCAAGCAATTAATCCCTTCCATCATAGTTTTAACCTCTTTCCTAGTTTAAATGTCAATGAAAAACATCATGAAGAACTCCATATGTATCTCTCCGATTCATCTTACATACAAAGCAACTATTTTTCCACCGGTTTGCTTGATGGTCTGCTTACTGCATTCAGCATTTTTTGGCATGCTTTTTTGCTTCTTTCTGCTGTCAATACTGGCCAATACATGCCATCTGCCAATGGTAGGATTTCTCTCACCTAAGCATATGGATTGAATCTTTAAGATCACTTTCGATAAAATGGATAAAAAAGGAGTTGTTTGATTCCACCTAACATTGAGTCTCTTGGTAAAGGTCACCTGGAGAAAAGTTTTTGCTTCTAGAATTCAACTCATGGATTGAAATATTTGAGAAGACTGATAGGCACTGGAGCATGGAGACACCTTCAGCCTCTGTGGATATAAAGCCCAGATTAAAATGATCAATTCTCTCAACTTGATGGACTGTACTGAGCAGAATTCTGACTAGAATCTCTTTCACACATAGAACACCCTGTTCAAGACACATGGTAAGATGAAGCTCACCTCCGGTTCCCTGCAGGTATTTGTATTTCTAATGAGTCTTTGGGATGCCTAGGTGATTTTCAGATGTCTAAAGATGAGACAAAGCCCACGACTTTCTCAAGACCTGGAACCATCTCCCTAGAAGCTGCAAAACACACAATGCCTCACTTGTGTCAAATTTGCCAAAGCAAGGACTAGAGCAAGAACTGGATGCAAAATACTTACACAGAGATGATAGTTTTTAAGATATTCATCAGATATTCTTCACATGGGAAGAGTCTTTGAACTCTTCTGTGATAGAACCCCAAAACTAAATGGTTTTTTTTTTCATTGAGCACTCTTCTTGATGCAATTCTTCAACTTGGCATGGCTTAATTCAATAGCATCCAAGTCAGAGAAAAATTGATAAAGGCAGATAGGAAAGAAAATTAGAAATTCGTTACTCAGAGTGTGAGTAGGAAGACAGGGAGCCATTCAAAAGAATAAGGAAACAAAACAGGAGCAGTGAAAATGAGACACATGCTGCATCTTTCCGGCGGGGAAGATGGATTATTTAATTAGTGACAAAATTAGAAGAGCCTGAACATTTGCTGTCCCACAACAGGAACAGAAAAACCATTGGGCACGCACATAATAGCCAAAGAAACATAACAAAGAGAAGGAAATACAGAGAATAGGAAAAAGAAGTAAGACGCTTTTTTCAATCATTGAAATTCAGGTGGTGTATCATTCTAATACACTTTTTTATACAGTAAAAGAGTAGTTATATACAGTCGGGTAAATTGCAGCTATGTATCATTTTTAGACAGGAAATGTTTTCCAAGAAACATGTACCAGATTATATATACAAGTTCCTGACTGCCAAAGAAGAAAGTACAAAACAGCAAACACTTGGGTAAAGTCCCAGGAACCAGAGATCAAGATCTACACCGATATAAGGAGAGCGGTGAGTTTTTCAAGAAGCAAAAGCGAATGCAGCTGACTGTGCTTGTGGATGAAAAGCTGTGGGATTTTTTGCAATTCCATTAAGAGCGCACAAAAGCGCGGTGCTCGGCTGCCTCATGCTTCGCATGCTGCGAGATGCACAGAAATTAAGATGAGCAAGGTTCTTCAGCTTTGCCCTTTTTCAGCAGCTGCGCCACACCGATGGACTGGAATATCTCTCGAGATGTTTTCCTTTCTCAAGAATGTATTGTTGCTGTGTCTTGACCGCACAAGGATAAGTATGAAGAGATCATAGCCATCTCGAAATAAATTCGCCGCTTTATTAAAAAGATAAATGCTTCAACAATGCGCAGCCACGACAAAAATCAGGGCCAAGACTGGGAGACGTTTGCTGTGCTGGCACACTTTCTCTCTCGGCGAGAAGTCATGGAGAAGCTTTTGGCTAGGATGCAGACGACGAGAGAGGCAGAAGACGGAGGTACGGGGCTATCCGGAGCGAAGTGCCGCTGGCCGGCGTCTTTCGCCCGAAGCAGCGCTCCGGAGCGCACCGCCACCGGCACAAGCAGCAGTGCGCGAAGTAGCGGCTCTTTCGCTTTCGCTAGACGGAGAGCCGGCAGCTTGCAGGAGGTGAAGAAGCAAGCCGCACAACAGAAGCATTGTGGGCGCAGCTCTCTTACTGCTGCGGGATGGTGGATTGCCACTCGTATGCCTTTGAAAATCACGTTAGCATGCGAATGGAAGAAGTTTTTGGACAACTTTGCAATGCATCTTGCTAGTGCTCCTGCAACACTCCGTGGAAACTCTTGCGGGTCTCTTTGCGCTGCGAGATGCAAAGAACTGGGTGAACTCGTCAAACAAGATCGGTAGATGTTTGCAGTGCTGGCACACTTTCTCTCTCGGCGAGAAGTCATGGAGAAGCTTTTGGCTAGGATGCAGACGACGAGAGAGGCAGAAGACGGAGGTACGGGGCTGTCCGGAGCGAAGTGCCGCTGGCCGGCGTCTTTCGCCCGAAGCAGCGCTCCGGAGCGCACCGCCACCGGCACAAGCAGCAGTGCGCGAAGTAGCGGCTCTTTCGCTTTCGCTAGACGGAGAGCCGGCAGCTTGCAGGAGGTGAAGAAGCAAGCCGCACAACAGCAGCATTGAGGGAACAGCTCTCTTACTGCTGCGGGATGGTGGATTGCCATTCGTATGCCTATGAAAATCACGTTAGCATGCGAATGGAAGAAGTTTTTGGACAACTTTGCAATGCATCTTGCTAGTGCTCCTGCAACGCTCCGTGGAAACTCTTGCGGGTCTCTTTGAGCTGCGAGATGCAAAGAACTGGGTGAACTCGTCAAGCAAGATCGGAAGATGTTTGCAGTGCTGGCACACTTTCTCTCTCGGCGAGAAGTCATGGAGAAGCTTTTGGCTAGGATGCAGACGACGAGAGAGGCAGAAGACGGAGGTACGGGGCTGTCCGGAGCGAAGTGCCGCTGGCCGGCGTCTTTCGCCCGAAGCAGCGCTCCGGAGCGCACCGCCACCGGCACAAGCAGCAGTGCGCGAAGTAGCGGCTCTTTCGCTTTCGCTAGACGGAGAGCCGGCAGCTTGCAGGAGGTGAAGAAGCAAGCCGCACAACAGCAGCATTGTGGGCGCAGCTCTCTTACTGCTGCGGGATGGTGGATTGCCATTCGTATGCCTATGAAAATCACGTTAGCATGCGAATGGAAGAAGTTTTTGGACAACTTTGCAATGCATCTTGCTAGTGCTCCTGCAACGTGGAAACTCTTGCAGGTCTCTTTGCGCTGCGAGATGCAAAGAACTGGGTGAACTCGTCAAACAAGATCGGGATGTTTGCAGTGCTGGCACACTTTCTCTCTCGGCGAGAAGTCATGGAGAAGCTTTTGGCTAGGATGCAGACGACGAGAGAGGCAGAAGACGGAGGTACGGGGCTGTCCGGAACCGCTGGCGGCGTCTTTCGCCCGAAGCAGCGCTCCGGAGATGCGCGAAGATCTTTCGCTTTCGCTAGACGGAGAGCCGGCAGCTGCAGGAGGTGAAGAAGCAAGCCGCACAACAGCAGCATTGTGGGCGCAGCTCTCTCTGCTGCGATGGTGGATTGCCACTCGTCAAAATCACGTTAGCATGCGAATGGAAGAATTTTTTGGACAACTTTGCAATGCATCTTGCTAGTGCTCCTGCAACGCTCCGTGGAAACTCTTGCGGGTCTCTTTGCGCTGCGAGATGCAAAGACTGGGTGAACTCGTCAAACAAGATCGGAAGATGTTTGCAGTGCTGGCACACTTTCTCTCTCGGCGAGAAGTCATGGAGAAGTACAGACGACGAGAGAGGCAGAAGACGGAGGTACGGGGCTGTCCGGAGCGAAGTGCCGCTGGCCGGCGTCTTTCGCCCGAAGCAGCGCTCCAGAGCGCACCGCCACCGGCACAAGCAGCAGTGCGCGAAGTAGCGGCTCTTTCGCTTTCGCTAGACGGAGAGCCGGCAGCTTGCAGGAGGTGAAGAAGCAAGCCGCACAACAGCAGCCTTGTGTGCGGAGCTGTCGAACTGCTGCGGGATGGTGGATTGCCACTCGTATGCCTTTGAAAATCACGTTAGCATGCGAATGGAAGAAGTTTTTGGACAACTTTGCAATGCATCTTGCTAGTGCTCCTGCAACACTCCGTGGAAACTCTTGCGGGTCTCTTTGCGCTGCGAGATGCAAAGAACTGGGTGAACTCGTCAAACAAGATCGGTAGATGTTTGCAGTGCTGGCACACTTTCTCTCTCGGCGAGAAGTCATGGAGAAGCTTTTGGCTAGGATGCAGACGACGAGAGAGGCAGAAGACGGAGGTACGGGGCTGTCCGGAGCGAAGTGCCGCTGGCCGGCGTCTTTCGCCCGAAGCAGCGCTCCGGAGCGCACCGCCACCGGCACAAGCAGCAGTGCGCGAAGTAGCGGCTCTTTCGCTTTCGCTAGACGGAGAGCCGGCAGCTTGCAGGAGGTGAAGAAGCAAGCCGCACAACAGCAGCATTGAGGGAACAGCTCTCTTACTGCTGCGGGATGGTGGATTGCCATTCGTATGCCTATGAAAATCACGTTAGCATGCGAATGGAAGAAGTTTTTGGACAACTTTGCAATGCATCTTGCTAGTGCTCCTGCAACGCTCCGTGGAAACTCTTGCGGGTCTCTGTGCGCTGCGAGATGCAAAGAACTGGGTGAACTCGTCAAACAAGATCGGAAGATGTTTGCAGTGCTGGCACACTTTCTCTCTCGGCGAGAAGTCATGGAGAAGCTTTAGGCTAGGATGCAGACGACGAGAGAGGCAGAAGACGGAGGTACGGGGCTGTCCGGAGCGAAGTGCCGCTGGCCGGCGTCTTTCGCCCGAAGCAGCGCTCCGGAGCGCACCGCCACCGGCACAAGCAGCAGTGCGCGAAGAAGCGGCTCTTTCGCTTTCGCTAGACGGAGAGCCGGCAGCTTGCAGGAGGTGAAGAAGCAAGCCGCACAACAGCAGCATTGTGGGCGCAGCTGTCGAACTGCTGCGGGATGGTGGATTGCCACTCGCATGCCTTTGAAAATCACGTTAGCATGCGAATGGAAGAAGTTTTTGGACAACTTTGCAATGCATCTTGCTAGTGCTCCTGCAACGCTCCGTGGAAACTCTTGCGGGTCTCTTTGCGCTGCGAGATGCAAAGAACTGGGTGAACTCGTCAAACAAGATCGGAAGATGTTTGCAGTGCTGGCACACTTTCTCTCTCGGCGAGAAGTCATGGAGAAGCTTTTGGCTAGGATGCAGACGACGAGAGAGGCAGAAGACGGAGGTACGGGGCTATCCGGAGCGAAGTGCCGCTGGCCGGCGTCTTTCGCCCGAAGCAGCGCTCCGGAGCGCACCGCCACCGGCACAAGCAGCAGTGCGCGAAGTAGCGGCTCTTTCGCTTTCGCTAGACGGAGAGCCGGCAGCTTGCAGGAGGTGAAGAAGCAAGCCGCACAACAGCAGCATTGTGGGCGCAGCTCTCTTACTGCTGCGGGATGGTGGATTGCCATTCGTATGCCTATGAAAATCACGTTAGCATGCGAATGGAAGAAGTTTTTTGGACAACTTTGCAATGCATCTTGCTAGTGCTCCTGCAACGCTCCGTGGAAACTCTTGCAGGTCTCTTTGCGCTGCGAGATGCAAAGAACTGGGTGAACTCGTCAAGCAAGATCGGAAGATGTTTGCAGTGCTGGCACACTTTCTCTCTCGGCGAGAAGTCATGGAGAAGCTTTTGGCTAGGATGCAGACGACGAGAGAGGCAGAAGACGGAGGTACGGGGCTGTCCGGAGCGAAGTGCCGCTGGCCGGCGTCTTTCGCCCGAAGCAGCGCTCCGGAGCGCACCGCCACCGGCACAAGCAGCAGTGCGCGAAGAAGCGGCTCTTTCGCCTTCGGTAGACGGAGAGCCGGCAGCTTGCAGGAGGTGAAGAAGCAAGCCGCACAACAGCAGCATTGTGGGCGCAGCTCTCTTACTGCTGCGGGATGGTGGATTGCCATTCCTATGCCTATGAAAATCACGTTAGCATGCGAATGGAAGAAGTTTTTGGACAACTTTGCAATGCATCTTGCTAGTGCTCCTGCAACGCTCCGTGGAAACTCTTGCGGGTCTCTTTGAGCTGCGAGATGCAAAGAACTGGGTGAACTCGTCAAACAAGATCGGAAGATGTTTGCAGTGCTGGCACACTTTCTCTCTCGGCGAGAAGTCATGGAGAAGCTTTTGGCTAGGATGCAGACGACGAGAGAGGCAGAAGACGGAGGTACGGGGCTGTCCGGAGCGAAGTGCCGCTGGCCGGCGTCTTTCGCCCGAAGCAGCGCTCCGGAGCGCACCGCCACCGGCACAAGCAGCAGTGCGCGAAGTAGCGGCTCTTTCGCTTTCGCTAGACGGAGAGCCGGCAGCTTGCAGGAGGTGAAGAAGCAAGCCGCACAACAGCAGCATTGTGGGCGCAGCTCTCTTACTGCTGCGGGATGGTGGATTGCCATTCGTATGCCTATGAAAATCACGTTAGCATGCGAATGGAAGAAATTTTTGGACAACTTTGCAATGCATCTTGCTAGTGCTCCTGCAACGCTCCGTGGAAACTCTTGCGGGTCTCTTTGCGCTGCGAGATGCAAAGAACTGGGTGAACTCGTCAAGCAAGATCGGAAGATGTTTGCAGTGCTGGCACACTTTCTCTCTCGGCGAGAAGTCATGGAGAAGCTTTTGGCTAGGATGCAGACGACGAGAGAGGCAGAAGACGGAGGTACGGGGCTGTCCGGAGCGAAGTGCCGCTGGCCGGCGTCTTTCGCCCGAAGCAGCGCTCCGGAGCGCACCGCCACCGGCACAAGCAGCAGTGCGCGAAGTAGCGGCTCTTTCGCTTTCGCTAGACGGAGAGCCGGCAGCTTGCAGGAGGTGAAGAAGCAAGCCGCACAACAGCAGCATTGTGGGCGCAGCTCTCTTACTGCTGCGGGATGGTGGATTGCCATTCGTATGCCTATGAAAATCACGTTAGCATGCGAATGGAAGAAATTTTTGGACAACTTTGCAATGCATCTTGCTAGTGCTCCTGCAACGCTCCGTGGAAACTCTTGCGGGTCTCTTTGCGCTGCGAGATGCAAAGAACTGGGTGAACTCGTCAAGCAAGATCGGAAGATGTTTGCAGTGCTGGCACACTTTCTCTCTCGGCGAGAAGTCATGGAGAAGCTTTAGGCTAGGATGCAGACGACGAGAGAGGCAGAAGACGGAGGTACGGGGCTGTCCGGAGCGAAGTGCCGCTGGCCGGCGTCTTTCGCCCGAAGCAGCGCGCCGGAGCGCACCGCCACCGGCACAAGCAGCAGTGCGCGAAGTAGCGGCTCTTTCGCTTTCGCTAGACGGAGAGCCGGCAGCTTGCAGGAGGTGAAGAAGCAAGCCGCACAACACCAGCCCACTGCGGCTAGCTGGTTGCTAGATTTCCACGAATTTCAAGTTGCCACCAAGGGACAGGCTGCCACCAGTGCCAAGTCAGGCTGCTTGCAGAGTGCCTAAAGAGCTCTGCCAACTGAGACCAGGAACGTGGGCTGGTGAGTTTTGTATTCCGGGGCAGAAGCTGTGTCAGTATCAGGTAGGCCCTCAGTCCTTGGGGCCGTCTGCCTGCTGGATTTCCGCCAATATCAAGATGCCGCCCAGGGACAAGCTGCCACCTGTGCCAACTCAGGCTGCTTTGAGTGTGCCCATGGAGTTCTGCAATCTGAGACCAGGCACGTGGTGTGGTGAGCTTAGTTTACCTGGGCAGAAGCCTTTGTCAGTACCAGGTAGGCCTTCGCCCTTCGGGGCCAGCTGCCTGCTGGGTTTTTGCGAATCTGAAGATGCTGCCCAGGGACAAGCTGCCACCTGTGCCAACTCGCGCTGCCTTGAGAGTGCCCATGGAGCTCTGCAAACTGAGACCATTAACGTGGGTTGGTCTGTTTTGTTTCCCTGGGCAGAAGCATTTGTCAGTACCAGGTAGGCCCTTGGCACTTATGGGCCGGCTGCCGGCTGGATTTCCGCCAATATCAAGATGCCGCCCAGGGGCAAGCTGCCACCTGTGCCAACTCGGGCTGCTTTAAGAGTGCCCACAGAGCTCTGCAAACTGAGACCCGGAACGTGGGGTGGTGGGTTTTTTTTTCCTGGGCAGAAGCCTTTGTCAGTACCAGGTAGGCACTCAGTCCTTAGGGGCCGTCGGCCTGCCGGATTTCGACGAATATCAAGATGCCGCCCAGGGACAAGCTGCCACCTGTGGCAACTCACGCTGATTTTAGAGTACCCATGGAGCTCTGCAAACTGAGACCATGAACGTGTGTTGGCGAATTTTGTTTAACTGGGCAGAAGCCTTTGTCTGTTCCAGGTAGGCCCACGGCCCTTAGGGGCCGTCTGCCTGCTGGATTTCCGCCAATACCAAGATGCCGCCCAGGGACAAGCTGCCACCTGTGCTAACTCGGTCTGCTTTGAGAGTGCCCATGGAGCTCTGCAAACTGAGATGTGGAACGTGGGGTGGTGGGTTTTGTTTCCCTGGGCAGAAGCCTTTGTCAGTACCAGGAGGGCCCTTGTTCCTCAGGGGCAGGCAGCCTGCTGGATTTCCACGAATATCAAGATGCTGCCCAGGGACAAGCTGCCACTTGTGCCAACTCGCGCTGCTTTGAGGGTGCCCACGGAGCTCTGCAAACTGAGACCAGGAAGGTAGGGTTGTGGGTTTTGTTTTCCCGGGCAGAAGCCTCTCTCAGTGCCAGGTAGGCCCTTGTTCCTTAGGGGCAGGCTGGCAGGAAGATTTCCACGAATATCAAGATGCTGCCCAGGGACAAGCTGCCACCTGTGCCAACTCGGGCTGCTTTGAGAGTGCCCATGGAGCTCTGCAAACTGAGACCATGAACCTGGGGTGCTGAGTTTTGTTTCCCTGGGCAGAAGCATTTGCAGTGCCAGGTAGGCCCTTGGTCTTTAAGGGCAGGCAGCCTGCTGGATTTCCATGAATATCAAGATGCTGCCAAAGGACAAGCTGCCACCTGTGCCAACTCGCGCTGCTTTGAGAGTGCCCTTGGAGCTCTGCAAAGTGAGACCAGGAACGTGCGTTGGTGAGTTTTGTTTCCCCGGGCAGAAGCATTTGTCAGTACCAGGTAGGCCCTCGGAATTTCAGGGCCGACTGCCTGCTGGATTTCCACGAATATCAAGATGCTGCCCAGGGACAAGCTGCCACCTGTGCCAACTTGGGCTGCTTTGAGAGTGCCCATGGAGCTCTGCAAACTGAGATGTGGAACATGGGCTGGTGGGTTTTCTTTCCCCGGGCAGAAGCCTTTGTCAGTACCAGGAGAGTCCTTGTTCCTCAGGGGCAGGCTGGGCTGGATTTCCACGCAAGCTTTCCACGAATATCAAGATGCTGCCCAGGGACCATTGCTGCCACCTGTGCCAACTCGGGATATTCTGCCACCTGTGCTGCTGCTTGAGAGTGCCCACGGAGCTCTGCAAACTGAGACCATGAACCTGGGGTGCTGAGTTTTGTTTCTCCAGGGCAGAAGCATTTGCAGTGCCAGGTAGGCCCTCGGTCCTTAAGGGCAGGCAGCCTGCTGTATTTCCACGAATATCAAGATGCTGCCCAGGGACAAGCTGCCACCTGTGCCAACTCACGCTGCTTTGAGAGTGCCCATGGTGCTCTGCAAACTGAGACCAGAAACGTGGGGTGCTGGGTTTTGTTTTCCAGGGCAGAAGCCTTTGTCAGTACCAAGTAGGCCCTTGTTCCTTAGGGACAGCCTGGAAGCAAGATTTCCCCGAATATCAAAATGCTGCCCAGGGATATTCTGCCACCTGTGCCAACTCGGGCTGCTTTGAGAGTGCCCACGGAGTTCTTCAAACTGAGACCAGGAACGTGGGTTTGTCGGTGTTGTTTTCCCGGGCAGAAACATTTGCAGGACCAGGTAGGCCCTCGGCCCTTTGGGGGAGGCTGGCACCAGGATTTCCACGAAAATCAAGTTTCCGCCCAGGGACAAGCTGCCACCTTTGCCAACTCACGCTGCTTTGAGAGTGCCCACGGAGCTCTGCAAACTGTGACCAGGACCGTGGGGTGCTGAGTTTTGTTTTCCCGGGCAGAAGTATTTGTCAGTACTAGGTAGGCCCACGGTCTTTCAGGGCCGTCAGCCTGCTGAATTTCCACGAATATCAGGATGCTGCCCACGGAGGAGCTGCCACCTGTGCCAACTCGGGCTGCTTTGAGAGTGCCCATGGTGCTCTGCAAACTGAGACCAGAAACGTGGGGTGCTGGGTTTTGTTTTCCAGGGCAGAAGCCTTTGTCAGTACCAGGAGGGTCCTTGTTCCTTATGGGCAGTCTGCCTGCTGGATTTCCACGAATATCAAGATGCTGCCCAGGGACAAGCTGCCACCTGTGCCAACTCGCGCTGCTTTGAGAGTGCCCATGGAGCTCTGCAAACTGGGACCAGGAAAGTGGTGTTCTGAGTATTGTTTTCCCGGTCAGAAGCCTTTGTCAGTGTCAGGTCGGCCCTTGTTCCACAGGGGCAGGCTGCCTGCTGGATTTCCACGAATATCAAGATGCCGCCCAGGGACAAGCTGCCACCTGTGCCAACTCGGGCTGCTTTGAGAGTGCCCATGGAGCTCTGCAAACTGAGACCTGGAACGTGGGGTGGTGGGTTTTGTTTCCCCGGGCAGAAGCCTTTGTCAGTACCAGGTCAGGCCTTGGCCCTTGGGGGCCGGCTGCCTGCAGGATTTCCACAAATATCAAGATGCCGCCCAGGGACAAGCTGCCACCTGTGCCAACTCGGGCTGCTTTGAGAGTGCCCACGGTGCTCTGCAAACTGAGATGTGGAACGTGGGGTGGTGGATTTTGTTTCCCTGGGCAGAAGCCTTTGTCAGTACCAGGAAGGCCCTTGTTCCTCAGGGGCAGGCTGCCGGCTGGATTTCCACGAATATCAAGATGCTGCCCAGGGACAAGCTGCCACTTGTGCCAACTCGCGCTGCTTTGAGGGTGCCCACGGAGCTCTGCAAACTGAGACCAGGAAGGTAGGGTTGTGGGTTTTGTTTTCCCGGGCAGAAGCCTTTGTCAGTACCAGGTAGGCCCTTGTTCCTTAGGGGCAGGCTGCCTGCAGGATTTCCACGAATATCAAGATGCTGCCCAGGGACAAGCTGCCACCTGTGCCAACTCGTGCTGCTTTGAGAGTGCCCATGGAGCTCTGCAAACTGAGACCATGAACCTGGGGTGCTGAGTTTTGTTTCTCCGGGCAGAAGCATTTGAAGTGCCAGGTAGGCCCTTGTTCCTTAAGGGCAGGCAGCCTGCTGGATTTCCACGAATATCAAGATGCTGCCCAGGGACAAGCTGCCACCTGTGCCAACTCGCGCTGCTTTGAGAGTGCCCATGGTGCTCTGCAAACTGAGACCAGAAACGTGGTGTTCTGAGTTTTGTTTTCCCGGGCAGAAGCCTTTGTCAGTACCAGGTCGGCCCTTGGCCCTTGGGGGCCAGCTGCCTGCTGGATTTCCACGAATATCAAAATGCTGCCCAGGGACAAGCTGCCACTTGTGCCAACTTGGGCTGCTTTGAGAGTGCCCACGGAGCTCTTCAAACTGAGCCAAAGTATGTGGGATTTCGGGTTTTGTTTTCCCGGGCAGAAGCCTTTGTCAGTACGAAGTAGGCCCTCAGCCCTTAGAGGCAGTCTGCCTGCTGGATTTCCACGAATATCAAGATGCCACCCAGGGACAAGCTGCCACCTGTGCCAACTCGGGCTGCTTTGAGAGTGCCCATGGAGCTCTGCAAAGTTAGACCAGGAACTTGCCTTGGTGAGTTTTGTTTCCCCGGGCAGAAGCATTTGCAGTACCAGGCAGGCTCTCGGAACTTCAGGGCCGTCTGCCTGCTGGATTTCCACGAATATCAAGATGCTGCCCAGGGACAAGCTGCCACTTGGGCCAACTCGCGCTGCTTTGGGGGTGCCCACGGAGCTCTGCAAACTGAGACCATAACCTAGGGTTGTGGGTTTTGTTTTCTCGGGCAGAAGCCTCTCTCAGTACCAGGTAGGCCCTTGTTCCTTAGGGGCAGGCTGCCTGCTGAATTTCCACGAATATCAAGATGCTGCCCAGGGACAAGCTGCCACCTGTGCCAGCTCGGGCTGCTTTGAGGGTGCCCACGGAGCTCTACAAACTGAGACAGGGTACATGGGGTTATGGGTTATGTTTCCCCGGGCAGAAGCCATTGTAAGTACCAAGTAGGCCCTCGGCCCTAAGGGGCCTGTTGCCTCCTGGATATCCACAAATATCAAGATGCCTCTCAGGGACAAGCTGCCACCTGTGCTAGCTCTGGCTGCTTTGAGAGTGCCCACGGAACTCTGCAAACTGAGACTAAGACCTTGGGGTGGTGGGTTTTTTTCTCCTTGGGCAGTATAATGCACAATACCTAGGTGTCCCTAAGCACGTTGATGCTTGGTGCCTGCTCGATTTCTGTATTAATCAGGATGCCATCCAATTAAAGGCTGATAGCTGTGCCAACGTTGGGTGCTTGCACAGTGCCCACAGAGCTCTGCAAACTGAGACCTAGACGGTGAGGTGTTGAGGTTTTTTTCCTGGGCTGTTGCCCGCACAGTACTTTTGTGGCCATTTGGGGCCTGAGACCAGGAAGGTGAGGTGGTGAGTTTGGTTTCCCTGGGAAAAAGCTCACCACATTTTTTGGATGGGCCTTGCGTGCAGGCCCCGGTTGGCTGCTGTAATGCCGCATTGATCAAGATCTAGCTCACGTACAACCTGCCACCTGTGCCACCTCAGGCTGCTCTCACAGTGCCTGTGGATACAACGCTCTGTTTGACTCTTAGAGGTCTAATTACAAGCTGTGTTTGATAAATTATGAGTGTGGTAAATGAATGTGTTCTAGGAGTGTGAGATCCTTGAAATAGTATAAGTTTTGATTTTCTTATGGTTGGAAGATCGTTTTACAAGCATAATGGGAATACTCCTTTTTTTAGGTACTTTTTCTTCTAGAAAGTATACCATAAGTGTTTTCTAATATTAAATGACAGAGCAGCCCGTTGATCCTTTACTGGAAATTTTTCCTATTTTTCAAAAATAACAGAAAAAAGCTCTTGCAAAAATAAGGGGAAAAAATTGCTTTAAAAAGTATTTCATTACAGCTTTTAAAGGCAATTAAAGTGCACCCATTGCTGATGGGAAGCCGATAACTGGTTAAACATGTATTCACTTGTTATGTCTCTCTAAAGAAATACTCTAACATCAAGCAATTAATCCCTTCCATCATAGTTTTAACCTCTTTCCTAGTTTAAATGTCAATGAAAAACATCATGAAGAACTCCATATGTATCTCTCCGATTCATCTTACATACAAAGCAACTATTTTTCCACCGGTTTGCTTGATGGTCTGCTTACTGCATTCAGCATTTTTTGGCATGCTTTTTTGCTTCTTTCTGCTGTCAATACTGGCCAATACATGCCATCTGCCAATGGTAGGATTTCTCTCACCTAAGCATATGGATTGAATCTTTAAGATCACTTTCGATAAAATGGATAAAAAAGGAGTTGTTTGATTCCACCTAACATTGAGTCTCTTGGTAAAGGTCACCTGGAGAAAAGTTTTTGCTTCTAGAATTCAACTCATGGATTGAAATATTTGAGAAGACTGATAGGCACTGGAGCATGGAGACACCTTCAGCCTCTGTGGATATAAAGCCCAGATTAAAATGATCAATTCTCTCAACTTGATGGACTGTACTGAGCAGAATTCTGACTAGAATCTCTTTCACACATAGAACACCCTGTTCAAGACACATGGTAAGATGAAGCTCACCTCCGGTTCCCTGCAGGTATTTGTATTTCTAATGAGTCTTTGGGATGCCTAGGTGATTTTCAGATGTCTAAAGATGAGACAAAGCCCACGACTTTCTCAAGACCTGGAACCATCTCCCTAGAAGCTGCAAAACACACAATGCCTCACTTGTGTCAAATTTGCCAAAGCAAGGACTAGAGCAAGAACTGGATGCAAAATACTTACACAGAGATGATAGTTTTTAAGATATTCATCAGATATTCTTCACATGGGAAGAGTCTTTGAACTCTTCTGTGATAGAACCCCAAAACTAAATGTTTTTTTTTTTCATTGAGCACTCTTCTTGATGCAATTCTTCAACTTGGCATGGCTTAATTCAATAGCATCCAAGTCAGAGAAAAATTGATAAAGGCAGATAGGAAAGAAAATTAGAAATTCGTTACTCAGAGTGTGAGTAGGAAGACAGGGAGCCATTCAAAAGAATAAGGAAACAAAACAGGAGCAGTGAAAATGAGACACATCCTGCATCTTTCCGGCGGGGAAGATGGATTATTTAATTAGTGACAAAATTAGAAGAGCCTGAACATTTGCTGTCCCACAACAGGAACAGAAAAACCATTGGGCACGCACATAATAGCCAAAGAAACATAACAAAGAGAAGGAAATACAGAGAATAGGAAAAAGAAGTAAGACGCTTTTTTCAATCATTGAAATTCAGGTGGTGTATCATTCTAATACACTTTTTTATACAGTAAAAGAGTAGTTATATACAGTCGGGTAAATTGCAGCTATGTATCATTTTTAGACAGGAAATGTTTTCCAAGAAACATGTACCAGATTATATATACAAGTTCCTGACTGCCAAAGAAGAAAGTACAAAACAGCAAACACTTGGGTAAAGTCCCAGGAACCAGAGATCAAGATCTACACCGATATAAGGAGAGCGGTGAGTTTTTCAAGAAGCAAAAGCGAATGCAGCTGACTGTGCTTGTGGATGAAAAGCTGTGGGATTTTTTGCAATTCCATTAAGAGCGCACAAAAGCGCGGTGCTCGGCTGCCTCATGCTTCGCATGCTGCGAGATGCACAGAAATTAAGATGAGCAAGGTTCTTCAGCTTTGCCCTTTTTCAGCAGCTGCGCCACACCGATGGACTGGAATATCTCTCGAGATGTTTTCCTTTCTCAAGAATGTATTGTTGCTGTGTCTTGACCGCACAAGGATAAGTATGAAGAGATCATAGCCATCTCGAAATAAATTCGCCGCTTTATTAAAAAGATAAATGCTTCAACAATGCGCAGCCACGACAAAAATCAGGGCCAAGACTGGGAGACGTTTGCTGTGCTGGCACCCAATTTCTGTCGGCGAAAAGTCATGGAGAAGCTTTTGGCTTGGATGCAGACGACGAGAGAGGCAGAAGACGGAGGTACGGGGCTGTCCGGAGCGAAGTGCCGCTGGCCGGCGTCTTTCGCCCGAAGCAGCGCTCCGGAGCGCACCGCCACCGGCACAAGCAGCAGTGCGCGAAGTAGCGGCTCTTTCGCTTTCGCTAGACGGAGAGCCGGCAGCTTGCAGGAGGTGAAGAAGCAAGCCGCACAACAGCAGCCTTGTGGGCGCAGCTCTCTTACTGCTGCGGGATGGTGGATTGCCACTCGTATGCCTTTGAAAATCACGTTAGCATGCGAATGGAAGAAGTTTTTGGACAACTTTGCAATGCATCTTGCTAGTGCTCCTGCAACACTCCGTGGAAACTCTTGCGGGTCTCTTTGCGCTGCGAGATGCAAAGAACTGGGTGAACTCGTCAAACAAGATCGGAAGATGTTTGCAGTGCTGGCACACTTTCTCTCTCGGCGAGAAGTCATGGAGAAGCTTTAGGCTAGGATGCAGACGACGAGAGAGGCAGAAGACGGAGGTACGGGGCTGTCCGGAGCGAAGTGCCGCTGGCCGGCGTCTTTCGCCCGAAGCAGCGCTCCGGAGCGCACCGCCACCGGCACAAGCAGCAGTGCGCGAAGTAGCGGCTCTTTCGCTTTCGCTAGACGGAGAGCCGGCAGCTTGCAGGAGGTGAAGAAGCAAGCCGCACAAGAGCAGCATTGTGGGCGCAGCTCTCTTACTGCTGCGGGATGGTGGATTGCCACTCGTATGCCTTTGAAAATCACGTTAGCATGCGAATGGAAGAAGTTTTTGGACAACTTTGCAATGCATCTTGCTAGTGCTCCTGCAACGCTCCGTGGAAACTCTTGCGGGTCTCTTTGAGCTGCGAGATGCAAAGAACTGGGTGAACTCGTCAAGCAAGATCGGAAGATGTTTGCAGTGCTGGCACACTTTCTCTCTCGGCGAGAAGTCATGGAGAAGCTTTTGGCTAGGATGCAGACGACGAGAGAGGCAGAAGACGGAGGTACGGAGCTGTCCGGAGCGAAGTGCCGCTCGCGGGCGTCTATCGCCCGAAGCAGCGCTCCGGAGCGCACCGCCACCGGCACAAGCAGCAGTGCGCGAAGTAGCGGCTCTTTCGCCTTCGCTAGACGGAGAGCCGGCAGCTTGCAGGAGGTGAAGAAGCAAGCCGCACAACAGCAGCCTTGTGTGCGCAGCTGTCGAACTGCTGCGGGATGGTGGATTGCCACTCGTATGCCTTTGAAAATCACGTTAGCATGCGAATGGAAGAAGTTTTTGGACAACTTTGCAATGCATCTTGCTAGTGCTCCTGCAACACTCCGTGGAAACTCTTGCGGGTCTCTTTGCGCTGCGAGATGCAAAGAACTGGGTGAACTCGTCAAGCAAGTACGGAAGATGTTTGCAGTGCTGGCACACTTTCTCTCTCGGCGAGAAGTCATGGAGAAGCTTTTGGCTAGGATGCAGACGACGAGAGAGGCAGAAGACGGAGGTACGGGGCTGTCCGGAGCGAAGTGCCGCTGGCCGGCGTCTTTCGCCCGAAGCAGCGCTCCGGAGCGCACCGCCACCGGCACAAGCAGCAGTGCGCGAAGTAGCGGCTCTTTCGCTTTCGCTAGACGGAGAGCCGGCAGCTTGCAGGAGGTGAAGAAGCAAGCCGCACAACAGCAGCATTGTGGGCGCAGCTCTCTTACTGCTGCGGCATGGTGGATTGCCACTCGTATGCCTATGAAAATCACGTTAGCATGCGAATGGAAGAAGTTTTTGGACAACTTTGCAATGCATCTTGCTAGTGCTCCTGCAACGCTCCGTGGAAACTCTTGCGGGTCTCTTTGCGCTGCGAGATGCAAAGAACTGGGTGAACTCGTCAAACAAGATCGGAAGATGTTTGCAGTGCTGGCACACTTTCTCTCTCGGCGAGAAGTCATGGAGAAGCTTTTGGCTAGGATGCAGACGACGAGAGAGGCAGAAGACGGAGGTACGGGGCTGTCCGGAGCGAAGTGCCGCTGGCCGGCGTCTTTCGCCCGAAGCAGCGCTCCAGAGCGCACCGCCACCGGCACAAGCAGCAGTGCGCGAAGTAGCGGCTCTTTCGCTTTCGCTAGACGGAGAGCCGGCAGCTTGCAGGAGGTGAAGAAGCAAGCCGCACAACAGCAGCCTTGTGTGCGGAGCTGTCGAACTGCTGCGGGATGGTGGATTGCCACTCGTATGCCTATGAAAATCACGTTAGCATGCGAATGGAAGAAGTTTTTTGGCAACTTTGCAATGCATCTTGCTAGTGCTCCTGCAACGCTCCGTGGAAACTCTTGCGGGTCTCTTTGCGCTGCGAGATGCAAAGAACTGGGTGAACTCGTCAAACAAGATCGGAAGATGTTTGCAGTGCTGGCACACTTTCTCTCTCGGCGAGAAGTCAGGGAGAAGCTTTAGGCTAGGATGCAGACGACGAGAGAGGCAGAAGACGGAGGTACGGGGCTGTCCGGAGCGAAGTGCCGCTGGCCGGCGTCTTTCGCCCGAAGCAGCGCTCCGGAGCGCACCGCCACCGGCACAAGCAGCAGTGCGCGAAGTAGCGGCTCTTTCGCTTTCGCTAGACGGAGAGCCGGCAGCTTGCAGGAGGTGAAGAAGCAAGCCGCACAACACCAGCCCACTGCTGCTAGCTGGTTGCTAGATTTCCACGAATTTCAAGTTGCCACCAAGGGACAGGCTGCCACCAGTGCCAAGTCAGGCTGCTTGCAGAGTGCCTAAAGAGCTCTGCCAACTGAGACCAGGAACGTGGGCTGGTGAGTTTTGTATTCCGGGGCAGAAGCTGTGTCAGTATCAGGTAGGCCCACAGTCCTTGGGGCCGTCTGCCTGCTGGATTTCCGCCAATATCAAGATGCCGCCCAGGGACAAGCTGCCACCTGTGCCAACTCAGGCTGCTTTGAGTGTGCCCATGGAGTTCTGCAATCTGAGACCAGGCACGTGGTGTGGTGAGCTTAGTTTACCTGGGCAGAAGCCTTTGTCAGTACCAGGTAGGCCTTCGCCCTTCGGGGCCAGCTGCCTGCTGGGTTTTTGCGAATCTGAAGATGCTGCCCAGGGACAAGCTGCCACCTGTGCCAACTCGCGCTGCCTTGAGAGTGCCCATGGAGCTCTGCAAACTGAGACCATTAACGTGGGTTGGTCTGTTTTGTTTCCCTGGGCAGAAGCATTTGTCAGTACCAGGTAGGCCCTTGGCACTTATGGGCCGGCTGCCTGCAGGATTTCCACAAATATCAAGATGCCGCCCAGGGACAAGCTGCCACCTGTGCCAACTTGGGCTGCTTTGAGAGTGCCCATGGAGCTCTGCAAACTGAGATGTGGAACATGGGCTGGTGGGTTTTGTTTCCCCGGGCAGAAGCCTTTGTCAGTACCAGGAGAGTCCTTGTTCCTCAGGGGCAGGCTGCCGGCTGGATTTCCACGAATATCAAGATGCTGCCCAGGGACCAGCTGCCACTTGGGCCAACTCGTGCTGCTATGAGGGTGCCCACGGAGCTCTGCAAACTGAGACCAGGAACGTAGGACTGTGGGTTTTGTTTTCCCGGGCAGAAGCCTCTCTCAGTACCAGGTATGCCCTTGTTCCTTAGGTGCAGGCTGGCAGCAAGCTTTCCACGAATATCAAGATGCTGCCCAGGGATATTCTGCCACCTGTGCCAACTCGGGCTGCTTTGAGAGTGCCCACGGAGCTCTGCAAACTGAGACCATGAACCTGGGGTGCTGAGTTTTGTTTCTCCAGGCAGAAGCATTTGCAGTGCCAGGTAGGCCCTCGGTCCTTAAGGGCAGGCAGCCTGCTGGATTTCCACGAATATCAAGATGCTGCCCAGGGACAAGCTGCCACCTGTGCCAACTCACGCTGCTTTGAGAGTGCCCATGGTGCTCTGCAAACTGAGACCAGAAACGTGGGGTGCTGGGTTTTGTTTTCCAGGGCAGAAGCCTTTGTCAGTACCAAGTAGGCCCTTGTTCCTTAGGGACAGCCTGGAAGCAAGATTTCCCCGAATATCAAAATGCTGCCCAGGGATATTCTGCCACCTGTGCCAACTCGGGCTGCTTTGAGAGTGCCCACGGAGTTCTTCAAACTGAGACCAGGAACGTGGGTTTGTCGGTGTTGTTTTCCCGGGCAGAAACATTTGCAGGACCAGGTAGGCCCTCGGCCCTTTGGGGGAGGCTGGCACCAGGATTTCCACGAAAATCAAGTTTCCGCCCAGGGACAAGCTGCCACCTTTGCCAACTCACGCTGCTTTGAGAGTGCCCACGGAGCTCTGCAAACTGTGACCAGGACCGTGGGGTGCTGAGTTTTGTTTTCCCGGGCAGAAGTATTTGTCAGTACTAGGTAGGCCCACGGTCTTTCAGGGCCGTCAGCCTGCTGAATTTCCACGAATATCAGGATGCTGCCCACGGAGGAGCTGCCACCTGTGCCAACTCGGGCTGCTTTGAGAGTGCCCATGGTGCTCTGCAAACTGAGACCAGAAACGTGGGGTGCTGGGTTTTGTTTTCCAGGGCAGAAGCCTTTGTCAGTACCAGGAGGGTCCTTGTTCCTTATGGGCAGTCTGCCTGCTGGATTTCCACGAATATCAAGATGCTGCCCAGGGACAAGCTGCCACCTGTGCCAACTCGGGCTGCTTTGAGAGTGCCCATGGAGCTCTGCAAACTGGGACCAGGAAAGTGGTGTTCTGAGTATTGTTTTCCCGGTCAGAAGCCTTTGTCAGTGTCAGTCGGCCCTTGTTCCACAGGGGCAGGCTGCCTGCTGGATTTCCACGAATATCAAGATGCCGCCCAGGGACAAGCTGTCACCTGTGCCAACTCGGGCTGCTTTGAGAGTGCCCATGGAGCTCTGCAAACTGAGACCTGGAACGTGGGGTGGTGGGTTTTGTTTCCCCGGGCAGAAGCCTTTGTCAGTACCAGGTCAGGCCTTGGCCCTTGGGGGCCGGCTGCCTGCAGGATTTCCACAAATATCAAGATGCCTCTCAGGGACAAGCTGCCACCTGTGCCAACTCGGGCTGCTTTGAGAGTGCCCACGGTGCTCTGCAAACTGAGATGTGGAACGTGGGGTGGTGGATTTTGTTTCCCTGGGCAGAAGCCTTTGTCAGTACCAGGAAGGCCCTTGTTCCTCAGGGGCAGGCTGCCGGCTGGATTTCCACGAATATCAAGATGCTGCCCAGGGACAAGCTGCCACTTGTGCCAACTCGCGCTGCTTTGAGGGTGCCCACGGAGCTCTGCAAACTGAGACCAGGAAGGTAGGGTTGTGGGTTTTGTTTTCCCGGGCAGAAGCCTTTGTCAGTACCAGGTAGGCCCTTGTTCCTTAGGGGCAGGCTGCCTGCAGGATTTCCACGAATATCAAGATGCTGCCCAGGGACAAGCTGCCACCTGTGCCAACTCGTGCTGCTTTGAGAGTGCCCATGGAGCTCTGCAAACTGAGACCATGAACCTGGGGTGCTGAGTTTTGTTTCTCCGGGCAGAAGCATTTGAAGTGCCAGGTAGGCCCTTGTTCCTTAAGGGCAGGCAGCCTGCTGGATTTCCACGAATATCAAGATGCTGCCCAGGGACAAGCTGCCACCTGTGCCAACTCGCGCTGCTTTGAGAGTGCCCATGGTGCTCTGCAAACTGAGACCAGAAACGTGGTGTTCTGAGTTTTGTTTTCCCGGGCAGAAGCCTTTGTCAGTACCAGGTCGGCCCTTGGCCCTTGGGGGCCAGCTGCCTGCTGGATTTCCACGAATATCAAGATGCCACCCAGGGACAAGCTGCCACCTGTGCCAACTCGGGCTGCTTTGAGAGTGCCCATGGAGCTCTGCAAAGTTAGACCAGGAACTTGCCTTGGTGAGTTTTGTTTCCCCGGGCAGAAGCATTTGCAGTACCAGGCAGGCTCTCGGAACTTCAGGGCCGTCTGCCTGCTGGATTTCCACGAATATCAAGATGCTGCCCAGGGACAAGCTGCCACTTGGGCCAACTCGCGCTGCTTTGGGGGTGCCCACGGAGCTCTGCAAACTGAGACCATAACCTAGGGTTGTGGGTTTTGTTTTCTCGGGCAGAAGCCTCTCTCAGTACCAGGTAGGCCCTTGTTCCTTAGGGGCAGGCTGCCTGCTGAATTTCCACGAATATCAAGATGCTGCCCAGGGACAAGCTGCCACCTGTGCCAGCTCGGGCTGCTTTGAGGGTGCCCACGGAGCTCTAAAAACTGAGACAGGGTACATGGGGTTATGGGTTATGTTTCCCCCGGGCAGAAGCCATTGTAAGTACCAAGTAGGCCCTCGGCCCTTAGGGGCAGGCTGGCAGCAAGACTTCCACGAATATCAAGATGCCGCCCAGGGACAAGCTGCCACCTGTGCCAACTCACGCTGCTTTGAGAGTGCCCACGGATCTCTTCAAACTGAGCCAAAGTATGTGGGGTTTCGGGTTTTTTTTTCCCGGGCAGAACCCTTTGTCAGTACCAAGTAGGACCTCGGCCCTTAGAGGCAGTCTGCCTGCTGGATTTCCACGCATATCTAGATGCCGCCCAGGAACAAGCTGCCACCTGTGCCAACTTGGGCTGCTTTGAGAATACCCATGGTGCTCTACAAACAGAAACCAGGAGCGTGGGATGGTGAGTTTTTTTTTTTCCTCGGCAGAAGCCTTTGTCAGTACCAGGTAGGCCCTCGGCCCTTCATGGCTGGCTGCCTGCTGGATTTCCACGAATATCAAGATGCCGCCCAGGGATATTCTGCCACCTGTGCCAACTCGGGCTGCTTTGAGAGTGCCCATGGAGCTCTGCAAACTGAGACCGCGACCGTGGGGTTCTGAGTTTTGTTTTCCCGGCAGAAGCCTTTGTCAGTACCAGGTAGGCCTTCGGCCCTATGGGTCCGGTTGCAGGCTGGATTTCCCCGAATAACAAGATGCCGCCCAGGGACAAGCTGCCACCTGTGCCAACTCGGGCTGCTTTGAGAGTGCCCATGGAGCTCTTCAAACCGTGGCCTGGAACGTCGGGTAATGTGTCTTGTTTTGCTGGGTAGAAGACTATCTCTGTACTAGGTCGGCCCTCCACCCTTAGCGGCCGGCTCCCCGCTGGATTTGCCCGAATATCACGGTGCCGTCCCGGGTCAAGCTGCCACCTGTGCCAACTCGGGCTGCTTTGAGAGTGCCCATGGAGCTCTACAAACTGAGACCAGCAACGTGGGATGGTGAGCTTTGTTTTTCTGGGAAGAAGCCTTTGTCAGTACCAGGTAGGCCCTCGGCCCTAAGGGGCCTGTTGCCTCCTGGATATCCACAAATATCAAGATGCCTCTCAGGGACAAGCTGCCACCTGTGCTAGCTCTGGCTGCTTTGAGAGTGCCCACGGAACTCTGCAAACTGAGACTAAGACCTTGGGGTGGTGGGTTTTTTTCTCCTTGGGCAGTATAATGCACAATACCTAGGTGTCCCTAAGCACGTTGATGCTTGGTGCCTGCTCGATTTCTGTATTAATCAGGATGCCATCCAAGTAAAGGCTGATAGCTGTGCCAACGTTGGGTGCTTGCACAGTGCCCACAGAGCTCTGCAAACTGAGACCTAGACGGTGAGGTGTTGAGGTTTTTTTCCTGGGCTGTTGCCCGCACAGTACTTTTGTGGCCATTTGGGGCCTGAGACCAGGAAGGTGAGGTGGTGAGTTTGGTTTCCCTGGAAAAAGCTCACCACATTTTTTGGATGGGCCTTGCGTGCAGGCCCCGGTTGGCTGCTGTAATGCCGCATTGATCAAGATCTAGCTCACGTACAACCTGCCACCTGTGCCACCTCAGGCTGCTCTCACAGTGCCTGTGGATACAACGCTCTGTTTGACTCTTAGAGGTCTAATTACAAGCTGTGTTTGATAAATTATGAGTGTGGTAAATGAATGTGTTCTAGGAGTGTGAGATCCTTGAAATAGTATAAGTTTTGATTTTCTTATGGTTGGAAGATCGTTTTACAAGCATAATGGGAATACTCCTTTTTTTAGGTACTTTTTCTTCTAGAAAGTATACCATAAGTGTTTTCTAATATTAAATGACAGAGCAGCCCGTTGATCCTTTACTGGAAATTTTTCCTATTTTTCAAAAATAACAGAAAAAAGCTCTTGCAAAAATAAGGGGAAAAAATTGCTTTAAAAAGTATTTCATTACAGCTTTTAAAGGCAATTAAAGTGCACCCATTGCTGATGGGAAGCCGATAACTGGTTAAACATGTATTCACTTGTTATGTCTCTCTAAAGAAATACTCTAACATCAAGCAATTAATCCTTCCATCATAGTTTTAACCTCTTTCCTAGTTTAAATGTCAATGAAAAACATCATGAAGAACTCCATATGTATCTCTCCGATTCATCTTACATACAAAGCAACTATTTTTCCACCGGTTTGCTTGATGGTCTGCTTACTGCATTCAGCATTTTTTGGCATGCTTTTTTGCTTCTTTCTGCTGTCAATACTGGCCAATACATGCCATCTGCCAACGGTAGGATTTCTCTCACCTAAGCATATGGATTGAATCTTTAAGATCACTTTCGATAAAATGGATAAAAAAGGAGTTGTTTGATTCCACCTAACATTGAGTCTCTTGGTAAAGGTCACCTGGAGAAAAGTTTTTGCTTCTAGAATTCAACTCATGGATTGAAATATTTGAGAAGACTGATAGGCACTGGAGCATGGAGACACCTTCAGCCTCTGTGGATATAAAGCCCAGATTAAAATGATCAATTCTCTCAACTTGATGGACTGTACTGAGCAGAATTCTGACTAGAATCTCTTTCACACATAGAACACCCTGTTCAAGACACATGGTAAGATGAAGCTCACCTCCGGTTCCCTGCAGGTATTTGTATTTCTAATGAGTCTTTGGGATGCCTAGGTGATTTTCAGATGTCTAAAGATGAGACAAAGCCCACGACTTTCTCAAGACCTGGAACCATCTCCCTAGAAGCTGCAAAACACACAATGCCTCACTTGTGTCAAATTTGCCAAAGCAAGGACTAGAGCAAGAACTGGATGCAAAATACTTACACAGAGATGATAGTTTTTAAGATATTCATCAGATATTCTTCACATGGGAAGAGTCTTTGAACTCTTCTGTGATAGAACCCCAAAACTAAATGTTTTTTTTTTCATTGAGCACTCTTCTTGATGCAATTCTTCAACTTGGCATGGCTTAATTCAATAGCATCCAAGTCAGAGAAAAATTGATAAAGGCAGATAGGAAAGAAAATTAGAAATTCGTTACTCAGAGTGTGAGTAGGAAGACAGGGAGCCATTCAAAAGAATAAGGAAACAAAACAGGAGCAGTGAAAATGAGACACATCCTGCATCTTTCCGGCGGGGAAGATGGATTATTTAATTAGTGACAAAATTAGAAGAGCCTGAACATTTGCTGTCCCACAACAGGAACAGAAAAACCATTGGGCACGCACATAATAGCCAAAGAAACATAACAAAGAGAAGGAAATACAGAGAATAGGAAAAAGAAGTAAGACGCTTTTTTCAATCATTGAAATTCAGGTGGTGTATCATTCTAATACACTTTTTTATACAGTAAAAGAGTAGTTATATACAGTCGGGTAAATTGCAGCTATGTATCATTTTTAGACAGGAAATGTTTTCCAAGAAACATGTACCAGATTATATATACAAGTTCCTGACTGCCAAAGAAGAAAGTACAAAACAGCAAACACTTGGGTAAAGTCCCAGGAACCAGAGATCAAGATCTACACCGATATAAGGAGAGCGGTGAGTTTTTCAAGAAGCAAAAGCGAATGCAGCTGACTGTGCTTGCGGATGAAAAGCTGTGGGATTTTTTGCAATTCCATTAAGAGCGCACAAAAGCGCGGTGCTCGGCTGCCTCATGCTTCGCATGCTGCGAGATGCACAGAAATTAAGATGAGCAAGGTTCTTCAGCTTTGCCCTTTTTCAGCAGCTGCGCCACACCGATGGACTGGAATATCTCTCGAGATGTTTTCCTTTCTCAAGAATGTATTGTTGCTGTGTCTTGACCGCACAAGGATAAGTATGAAGAGATCATAGCCATCTCGAAATAAATTCGCCGCTTTATTAAAAAGATAAATGCTTCAACAATGCGCAGCCACGACAAAAATCAGGGCCAAGACTGGGAGACGTTTGCTGTGCTGGCACCCAATTTCTGTCGGCGAAAAGTCATGGAGAAGCTTTTGGCTTGGATGCAGACGACGAGAGAGGCAGAAGACGGAGGTACGGGGCTGTCCGAGCGAAGTGCCGCTGGCCGGCGTCTTTCGCCCGAAGCACCACACGGGAGCGCACCGAGACCGGCACAAGCAGCAGTGCGCGAAGTAGCGGCTCTTTCGCCTTCGCTAGACGGAGAGCCGGCAGCTTGCAGGAGGTGAAGAAGCAAGCCGCACAACAGCAGCATTGTGGGCGCAGCTGTCGAACTGCTGTGGGATGGTGGATTGCCACTCGTATGCCTTTGAAAATCACGTTAGCATGCGAATGGAAGAAGTTTCTGGACAACTTTGCAATGCATCTTGCTAGTGCTCCTGCAACGCTCCGTGGAAACTCTTGCGGGTCTCTTTGCGCTGCGAGATGCAAAGAACTGGGTGAACTCGTCAAACAAGATCGGTAGATGTTTGCAGTGCTGGCACACTTTCTCTCTCGGCGAGAAGTCATGGAGAAGCTTTAGGCTAGGATGCAGACGACGAGAGAGGCAGAAGACGGAGGTACGGGGCTGTCCGGAGCGAAGTGCCGCTGGCCGGCGTCTTTCGCCCGAAGCAGCGCTCCGGAGCGCACCGCCACTGGCACAAGCAGCAGTGCGCGAAGTAGCGGCTCTTTCGCTTTCGCTAGACGGAGAGCCGGCAGCTTGCAGGAGGTGAAGAAGCAAGCCGCACAACAGCAGCCTTGTGGGCGCAGCTCTCGAACTGCTGCGGGATGGTGGATTGCCACTCGTATGCCTTTGAAAATCACGTTAGCATGCGAATGGAAGAAGTTTTTGGACAACTTTGCAATGCATCTTGCTAGTGCTCCTGCAACGCTCCGTGGAAACTCTTGCGGGTCTCTTTGCGCTGCGAGATGCAAAGAACTGGGTGAACTCGTCAAGCAAGATCGGAAGATGTTTGCAGTGCTGGCACACTTTCTCTCTCGGCGAGAAGTCATGGAGAAGCTTTTGGCTAGGATGCAGACGACGAGAGAGGCAGAAGACGGAGGTACGGGGCTATCCGGAGCGAAGTGCCGCTGGCCAGCGTCTTTCGCCCGAAGCAGCGCTCCGGAGCGCACCGCCACCGGCACAAGCAGCAGTGCGCGAAGTAGCGGCTCTTTCGCTTTCGCTAGACGGAGAGCCGGCAGCTTGCAGGAGGTGAAGAAGCAAGCCGCACAACAGCAGCATTGTGGGCGCAGCTCTCTTACTGCTGCGGGATGGTGGATTGCCATTCGTATGCCTATGAAAATCACGTTAGCATGCGAATGGAAGAAGTTTTTGGACAACTTTGCAATGCATCTTGCTAGTGCTCCTGCAACACTCCGTGGAAACTCTTGCAGGTCTCTTTGCTCTGCGAGATGCAAAGAACTGGGTGAACTCGTCAAACAAGATCGAAGATGTTTGCAGTGCTGGCACACTTTCTCTCTCGGCGAGAAGTCATGGAGAAGCTTTTGGCTAGGATGCAGACGACGAGAGAGGCAGAAGACGGAGGTACGGGGCTGTCCGGAGCGAAGTGCCGCTGGCCGGCGTCTTTCGCCCGAAGCAGCGCTCCGGAGGGCACCGCCACCGGCACAAGCAGCAGTGCGCGAAGTAGCGGCTCTTTCGCTTTCGCTAGACGAGAGCCGGCAGCTTGCAGGAGGTGAAGAAGCAAGCCGCACAAGAGCAGCATTGTGGGCGCAGCTCTCTTACTGCTGCGGGATGGTGGATTGCCACTCGTATGCCTTTGAAAATCACGTTAGCATGCGAATGGAAGAAGTTTTTGGACAACTTTGCAATGCATCTTGCTAGTGCTCCTGCAACGCTCCGTGGAAACTCTTGCGTGTCTCTTTGCGCTGCGAGATGCAAAGAACTGGGTGAACTCGTCAAGCAAGATCGGAAGATGTTTGCAGTGCTGGCACACTTTCTCTCTCGGCGAGAAGTCATGGAGAAGCTTTTGGCTAGGATGCAGACGACGAGAGAGGCAGAAGACGGAGGTACGGAGCTGTCCGGAGCGAAGTGCCGCTCGCGGGCGTCTATCGCCCGAAGCAGCGCTCCGGAGCGCACCGCCACCGGCACAAGCAGCAGTGCGCGAAGTAGCGGCTCTTTCGCCTTCGCTAGACGGAGAGCCGGCAGCTTGCAGGAGGTGAAGAAGCAAGCCGCACAACAGCAGCCTTGTGTGCGCAGCTGTCGAACTGCTGCGGGATGGTGGATTGCCACTCGTATGCCTTTGAAAATCACGTTAGCATGCGAATGGAAGAAGTTTTTGGACAACTTTGCAATGCATCTTGCTAGTGCTCCTGCAACACTCCGTGGAAACTCTTGCGGGTCTCTTTGCGCTGCGAGATGCAAAGAACTGGGTGAACTCGTCAAGCAAGATCGGAAGATGTTTGCAGTGCTGGCACACTTTCTCTCTCGGCGAGAAGTCATGGAGAAGCTTTTGGCTAGGATGCAGACGACGAGAGAGGCAGAAGACGGAGGTACGGGGCTGTCCGGAGCGAAGTGCCGCTGGCCGGCGTCTTTCGCCCGAAGCAGCGCTCCGGAGCGCACCGCCACCGCACAAGCAGCAGTGCGCGAAGTAGCGGCTCTTTCGCTTTCGCTAGACGGAGAGCCGGCAGCTTGCAGGAGGTGAAGAAGCAAGCCGCACAAGAGCAGCATTGTGGGCGCAGCTCTCTTACTGCTGCGGGATGGTGGATTGCCATTCGTATGCCTATGAAAATCACGTTAGCATGCGAATGGAAGAAGTTTTTGGACAACTTTGCAATGCATCTTGCTAGTGCTCCTGCAACACTCCGTGGAAACTCTTGCGGGTCTCTTTGCGCTGCGAGATGCAAAGAACTGGGTGAACTCGTCAAGCAAGATCGGAAGATGTTTGCAGTGCTGGCACACTTTCTCTCTCGGCGAGAAGTCATGGAGAAGCTTTTGGCTAGGATGCAGACGACGAGAGAGGCAGAAGACGGAGGTACGGGGCTATCCGGAGCGAAGTGCCGCTGGCCGGCGTCTTTCGCCCGAAGCAGCGCTCCGGAGCGCACCGCCACCGGCACAAGCAGCAGTGCGCGAAGTAGCGGCTCTTTCGCTTTCGCTAGACGGAGAGCCGGCAGCTTGCAGGAGGTGAAGAAGCAAGCCGCACAAGAGCAGCATTGAGGGAACAGCTCTCTTACTGCTGCGGGATGGTGGATTGCCATTCGTATGCCTATGAAAATCACGTTAGCATGCGAATGGAAGAAGTTTTTGGACAACTTTGCAATGCATCTTGCTAGTGCTCCTGCAACGCTCCGTGGAAACTCTTGCGGGTCTCTTTGCTCTGCGAGATGCAAAGAACTGGGTGAACTCGTCAAGCAAGATCGGAAGATGTTTGCAGTGCTGGCACACTTTCTCTCTCGGCGAGAAGTCATGGAGAAGCTTTTGGCTAGGATGCAGACGACGAGAGAGGCAGAAGACGGAGGTACGGAGCTGTCCGGAGCGAAGTGCCGCTGGCCGGCGTCTTTCGCCCGTAGCAGCGCTCCGGAGCGCACCGCCACCGGCACAAGCAGCAGTGCGCGAAGTAGCGGCTCTTTCGCTTTCGCTAGACGGAGAGCCGGCAGCTTGCAGGAGGTGAAGAAGCAAGCCGCACAACAGCAGCATTGTGGGCGCAGCTCTCTTACTGCTGCGGGATGGTGGATTGCCATTCGTATGCCTATGAAAATCACGTTAGCATGCGAATGGAAGAAGTTTTTGGACAACTTTGCAATGCATCTTGCTAGTGCTCCTGCAACACTCCGTGGAAACTCTTGCGGGTCTCTTTGCGCTGCGAGATGCAAAGAACTGGGTGAACTCGTCAAACAAGATCGGAAGATGTTTGCAGTGCTGGCACACTTTCTCTCTCGGCGAGAAGTCATGGAGAAGCTTTTGGCTAGGATGCAGACGACGAGAGAGGCAGAAGCCGGAGGTACGGGGCTGTCCGGAGCGAAGTGCCGCTGGCCGGCGTCTTTCGCCCGAAGCAGCGCTCCGGAGCGCACCGCCACCGGCACAAGCAGCAGTGCGCGAAGTAGCGGCTCTTTCGCTTTCGCTAGACGGAGAGCCGGCAGCTTGCAGCAGGTGAAGAAGCAAGCCGCACAACAGCAGCATTGTGGGCGCAGCTCTCTTACTGCTGCGGGATGGTGGATTGCCACTCGTATGCCTTTGAAAATCACGTTAGCATGCGAATGGAAGAAGTTTTTTGGCAACTTTGCAATGCATCTTGCTAGTGCTCTTGCAACGCTCCGTGGAAACTCTTGCGGGTCTCTTTGCGCTGCGAGATGCAAAGAACTGGGTGAACTCGTCAAACAAGATCGGAAGATGTTTGCAGTGCTGGCACACTTTCTCTCTCGGCGAGAAGTCATGGAGAAGCTTTTGGCTAGGATGCAGACGACGAGAGAGGCAGAAGACGGAGGTACGGGGCTGTCCGGAGCGAAGTGCCGCTGGCCGGCGTCTTTCGCCCGAAGCAGCGCGCCGGAGCGCACCGCCACCGGCACAAGCAGCAGTGCGCGAAGTAGCGGCTCTTTCGCTTTCGCTAGACGGAGAGCCGGCAGCTTGCAGGAGGTGGAGAAGCAAGCCGCACAACAGCAGCCCACTGCGGCTAGCTGGTTGCTAGATTTCCGCGAATTTCAAGTTGCCACCAAGGGACAGGCTGCCAGCAGTGCCAAGTCAGGCTGCTTGCAGAGTGCCTAAAGAGCTCTGCCAACTGAGACCAGGAACGTGGGCTGGTGAGTTTTGCATTCCGGGGCAGAAGCTGTGTCAGTATCAGGTAGGCTCTCAGTCCTTAGGGGCCGTCTGCCTGATGGATTTCCGCCAATATCAAGATGCCGCCCAGGGACAAACTGCCACCTGTGCCAATTCGGGCTGCTTTGAGTGTGCCCATGGAGTTCTGCAATCTGAGACCAGGCACGTGGTGTGGTGAGCTTAGTTTACCTGGGCAGAAGCCTTTGTCCGTACCAGGTAGGCCTTCGCCCTTCGGGGCCAGCTGCCTGCTGGGTTTTTGCGAATCTGAAGATGCTGCCCAGGGACAAGCTGCCACCTGTGCCAACTCGCGCTGCCTTGAGAGTGCCCATGGAGCTCTGCAAACTGAGACCATTAACGTGGGTTGGTCTGTTTTGTTTCCCTGGGCAGAAGCATTTGTCAGTACCAGGTAGGCCCTTGGCACTTATGGGCCGGCTGCCGGCTGGATTTCCGCCAATATCAAGATGCCGCCCAGGGGCAAGCTGCCACCTGTGCCAACTCGGGCTGCTTTAAGAGTGCCCACAGAGCTCTGCAAACTGAGACCCGGAACGTGGGGTGGTGGGTTTTTTTTTCCTGGGCAGAAGCCTTTTTCAGTACCAGGTAGGCTCTCAGTCCTTAGGGGCCGTCGGCCTGCCGGATTTCGACGAATATCAAGATGCCGCCCAGGGACAAGCTGCCACCTGTGGCAACTCACGCTGATTTTAGAGTACCCATGGAGCTCTGCAAACTGAGACCATGAACGTGTGTTGGCGAATTTTGTTTACCTGGGCAGAAGCCTTTGTCTGTTCCAGGTAGGCCCACGGCCCTTAGGGGCCGTCTGCCTGCTGGATTTCCGCCAATACCAAGATGCCGCCCAGGGACAAGCTGCCACCTGTGCTAACTCGGTCTGCTTTGAGAGTGCCCATGGAGCTCTGCAAACTGAGATGTGGAACGTGGGGTGGTGGGTTTTGTTTCCCTGGGCAGAAGCCTTTGTCAGTACCAGGAGGGCCCTTGTTCATCAGGGGCAGGCTGGCGGCTCAATTTCCACGAATATCAAGATGCTGCCCAGGGACAAGCTGCCACTTGTGCCAACTCGCGCTGCTTTGAGGGTGCCCACGGAGCTCTGCAAACTGAGACCAGGAACGTAGGATTGTGGGTTTTGTTTTCCCGGGCAGAAGCGTCTCTCAGTGCCAGGTAGGCCCTTGTTCCTTAGGGGCAGGCTGGCAGGAAGATTTCCACGAATATCAAGATGCTGCCCAGGGACAAGCTGCCACCTGTGCCAACTCGCGCTGCTTTGAGAGTGCCCATGGAGCTCTGAAAACTGAGACCATGAACCTGGGGTGCTGAGTTTTGTTTCCCTGGGCAGAAGCATTTGCAGTGCCAGGTAGGCCCTTGGTCTTTAAGGGCAGGCAGCCTGCTGGATTTCCATGAATATCAAGATGCGGCCAAAGGACAAGCTGCCACCTGTGCCAACTCGCGCTGCTTTGAGAGTGCCCTTGGAGCTCTGCAAAGTGAGACCAGGAACGTGCGTTGGTGAGTTTTGTTTCCCCGGGCAGAAGCATTTGTCAGTACCAGGTAGGCCCTCGGAATTTCAGGGCCGACTGCCTGCTGGATTTCCACGAATATCAAGATGCCGCCCAGGGACAAGCTGCCACCTGTGCCAACTCGGGCTGCTTTGAGAGTGCCCATGGAGCTCTGCAAACTGAGCCCAGAAACGTGGGTTTGTGGGTTTTGTTTCCCCTGGCAGAAGCCTTTGTCAGTACCAGGTCGGCCCTTGGCCCTTGGGGGCCGGCTGCCTGCAGGATTTCCACAAATATCAAGATGCCGCCCAGGGACAAGCTGCCACCTGTGCCAACTCGGGCTGGTTTGAGAGTGCCCATGGAGCTCTGCAAACTGAGATGTGGAACATGGGCTGGTGGGTTTTCTTTCCCCGGGCAGAAGCCTTTGTCAGTACCAGGAGAGTCCTTGTTCCTCAGGGGCAGGCTGCCGGCTGGATTTCCACGAATATCAAGATGCTGCCCAAGGACCAGCTGCCACTTGGGCCAACTCGTGCTGCTATGAGGGTGCCCACGGAGCTCTGCAAACTGAGACCAGGAACGTAGGACTGTGGGTTTTGTTTTCCCGGGCAGAAGCCTCTCTCAGTACCAGGTAGGCCCTTGTTCCTTAGGTGCAGGCTGGCAGCAAGCTTTCCACGAATATCAAGATGCTGCCCAGGGATATTCTGCCACCTGTGCCAACTCGGGCTGCTTTGAGAGTGCCCACGGAGCTCTGCAAACTGAGACCATGAACCTGGGGTGCTGAGTTTTGTTTCTCCGGGCAGAAGCATTTGCAGTGCCAGGTAGGCCCTCGGTCCTTAAGGGCAGGCAGCCTGCTGGATTTCCACGAATATCAAGATGCTGCCCAGGGACAAGCTGCCACCTGGGCCAACTCACGCTGCTTTGAGAGTGCTCATGGTGCTCTGCAAACTGAGACCAGAAACGTGGGGTGCTGGGTTTTGTTTTCCAGGGCAGAAGCCTTTGTCAGTACCAAGTAGGCCCTTGTTCCTTAGGGACAGCCTGGAAGCAAGATTTCCCCGAATATCAAAATGCTGCCCAGGGATATTCTGCCACCTGTGCCAACTCGGGCTGCTTTGAGAGTGCCCACGGAGTTCTTCAAACTGAGACCAGGAACGTGGGTTTGTCGGTGTTGTTTTCCCGGGCAGAAACATTTGCAGGACCAGGTAGGCCCTCGGCCCTTTTGGGGGAGGCTGGCACCAGGATTTCCACGAAAATCAAGTTTCCGCCCAGGGACAAGCTGCCACCTTTGCCAACTCACGCTGCTTTGAGAGTGCCCACGGAGCTCTGCAAACTGTGACCAGGACTGTGGGGTGCTGAGTTTTGTTTTCCCGGGCAGAAGTATTTGTCAGTACTAGGTAGGCCCACGGTCTTTCAGGGCCGTCAGCCTGCTGAATTTCCACGAATATCAGGATGCTGCCCACGGAGGAGCTGCCACCTGTGCCAACTCGGGCTGCTTTGAGAGTGCCCATGGTGCTCTGCAAACTGAGACCAGAAACGTGGGGTGCTGGGTTTTGTTTTCCAGGGCAGAAGCCTTTGTCAGTACCAGGAGGGTCCTTGTTCCTTATGGGCAGTCTGCCTGCTGGATTTCCACGAATATCAAGATGCTGCCCAGGGACAAGCTGCCACCTGTGGCAATCCGGGCTGCTTTGAGAGTGCCGATGGAGCTCTGCTAACTGGGACCAGGAAAGTGGTGTTCTGAGTATTGTTTTCCCGGTCAGAAGCCTTTGTCAGTGTCAGGTCGGCCCTTGTTCCACAGGGGCAGGCTGCCTGCTGGATTTCCACGAATATCAAGATGCCGCCCAGGGACAAGCTGCCACCTGTGCCAACTCGGGCTGGTTTGAGAGTGCCCATGGAGCTCTGCAAACTGAGACCTGGAACGTGGGGTGGTGGGTTTTGTTTCCCCGGGCAGAAGCCTTTGTCAGTACCAGGTCAGGCCTTGGCCCTTGGGGGCCGGCTGCCTGCAGGATTTCCACAAATATCAAGATGCCGCCCAGGGACAAGCTGCCACCTGTGCCAACTCGGGCTGCTTTGAGAGTGCCCACGGAGCTCTGCAAACTGTGACCAGGACCGTCGGGTGCTGAGTTTTGTTTTCCCGGGCAGAAGTATTTGTCAGTACTAGGTAGGCCCACGGTCTTTCAGGGCCGTCAGCCTGCTGAATTTCCACGAATATCAGGATGCTGCCCACGGAGGAGCTGCCACCTGTGCCAACTCACGCTGCTTTGAGAGTGCCCATGGTGCTCTGCAAACTGAGACCAGAAACGTGGGGTGCTGGGTTTTGTTTTCCAGGGCAGAAGCCTTTGTCAGTACCAGGAGGGTCCTTGTTCCTTATGGGCAGTCTGCCTGCTGGATTTCCACGAATATCAAGATGCTGCCCAGGGACAAGCTGCCACCTGTGGCAACTCGGGCTGCTTTGAGAGTGCCCATGGAGCTCTGCAAACTGGGACCAGGAAAGTGGTGTTCTGAGTATTGTTTTCCCGGTCAGAAGCCTTTGTCAGTGTCAGGTCGGCCCTTGTTCCACAGGGGCAGGCTGCCTGCTGGATTTCCACGAATATCAAGATGCCGCCCAGGGACAAGATGCCACCTGTGCCAACTCGGGCAGGTTTGAGAGTGCCCATGGAGCTCTGCAAACTGAGACCTGGAACGTGGGGTGGTGGGTTTTGTTTCCCCGGGCAGAAGCCTTTGTCAGTACCAGGTCAGGCCTTGGCCCTTGGGGGCCGGCTGCCTGCAGTATTTCCACAAATATCAAGATGCCGCCCAGGGACAAGCTGCCACCTGTGCCAACTCGGGCTGCTTTGAGAGTGCCCATGGAGCTCTGCAAACTGGGACCAGAAACGTGGGGTGCTGGGTTTTGTTTTCCCTGGGCAGAAGCCTTTGTCAGTACCAGGAAGGCCCTTGTTCCTCAGGGGCAGGCTGCCGGCTGGATTTCCACGAATATCAAGATGCTGCCCAGGGACAAGCTGCCACTTGTGCCAACTCGCGCTGCTTTGAGGGTGCCCACGGAGCTCTGCAAACTGAGACCAGGAAGGTAGGGTTGTGGGTTTTGTTTTCCCGGGCAGAAGCCTTTGTCAGTACCAGGTAGGCCCTTGTTCCTTAGGGGCAGGCTGCCTGCAGGATTTCAACGAATATCAAGATGCTGCCCAGGGACAAGCTGCCACCTGTGCCAACTCGTGCTGCTTTGAGAGTGCCCACGGAGCTCTGCAAACTGAGACCATGAACCTGGGGTGCTGAGTTTTGTTTCTCCGGGCAGAAGCATTTGAAGTGCCAGGTACGCCCTCGGTCCTTAAGGGCAGGCAGCCTGCTGGATTTCCACGAATATCAAGATGCTGCCCAGGGACAAGCTGCCACCTGTGCCAACTCGGGCTGCTTTGAGAGTGCCCATGGTGCTCTGCAAACTGAGACCAGAAACGTGGTGTTCTGAGTTTTGTTTTCCCGGGCAGAAGCCTTTGTCAGTACCAGGTAGGCCCTTGGCCCTTGGGGGCCAGCTGCCTGCAGGATTTCCACGAATATCAAAATGCTGCCCAGGGACAAGCTGCCACTTGTGCCAACTTGGGCTGCTTTGAGAGTGCCCATGGAGCTCTGCAAAGTTAGACCAGGAACTTGCCTTGGTGAGTTTTGTTTCCCCGGGCAGAAGCATTTGCAGTACCAGGCAGGCTCTCGGAACTTCAGGGCCGTCTGCCTGCTGGATTTCCACGAATATCAAGATGCTGCCCAGGGACAAGCTGCCACTTGGGCCAACTCGCGCTGCTTTGAGGGTGCCCACGGAGCTCTGCAAACTGAGACCATAACCTAGGGTTGTGGGTTTTGTTTTCTCGGGCAGAAGCCTCTCTCAGTACCAGGTAGGCCCTTGTTCCTTAGGGGCAGGCTGCCTGCTGAATTTCCACGAATATCAAGATGCTGCCCAGGGACAAGCTGCCACCTGTGCCAGCTCGGGCTGCTTTGAGGGTGCCCACGGAGCTCTAAAAACTGAGACAGGGTACATGGGGTTATGGGTTATGTTTCCCCGGGCAGAAGCCATTGTAAGTACCAGGTAGGCCCTCGGTCCTTAGGGGCAGGCTGGCAGCAAGACTTCCACGAATATCAAGATGCCGCCCAGGGACAAGCTGCCACCTGTGCCAACTCACGCTGCTTTGAGAGTGCCCACGGATCTCTTCAAACTGAGCCAAAGTATGTGGGGTTTCGGGTTTTTTTTTCCCGGGCAGAAGCCTTTGTCAGTACCAAGTAGGACCTCGGCCCTTAGAGGCAGTCTGCCTGCTGGATTTCCACGCATATCTAGATGCCGCCCAGGAACAAGCTGCCACCTGTGCCAACTTGGGCTGCTTTGAGAGTACCCATGGTGCTCTACAAACAGAAACCAGGAGCGTGGGATGGTGAGTTTTTTTTTTTCCTCGGCAGAAGCCTTTGTCAGTACCAGGTAGGCCCTCGGCCCTTCATGGCTGGCTGCCTGCTGGATTTCCACGAATATCAAGATGCTGCCCAGGGATATTCTGCCACCTGTGCCAACTCGGGCTGCTTTGAGAGTGCCCATGGAGCTCTGCAAACTGAGACCGGGACCGTGGGGTTCTGAGTTTTGTTTTCCCGGCAGAAGCCTTTGTCAGTACCAGGTAGGCCTTCGGCCCTATGGGTCCGGTTGCAGGCTGGATTTCCCCGAATAACAAGATGCCGCCCAGGGACAAGCTGCCACCTGTGCCAACTCGGGCTGCTTTGAGAGTGCCCATGGAGCTCTACAAACTGTGGCCTGGAACGTGGGATGGTGAGCTTTGTTTTTCTGGGAAGAAGCCTTTGTCAGTACCTGGTAGGCCCTCGGCCCTAAGGGGCCTGTTGCCTCCTGGATATCCACAAATATCAAGATGCCTCTCAGGGACAAGCTGCCACCTGTGCTAGCTCTGGCTGCTTTGAGAGTGCCCACGGAACTCTGCAAACTGAGACTAAGACCTTGGGGTGGTGGGTTTTTTTCTCCTTGGGCAGTATAATGCACAATACCTAGGTGTCCCTAAGCACGTTGATGCTTGGTGCCTGCTCGATTTCTGTATTAATCAGGATGCCATCCAATTAAAGGCTGATAGCTGTGCCAACGTTGGGTGCTTGCACAGTGCCCACAGAGCTCTGCAAACTGAGACCTAGACGGTGAGGTGTTGAATTTTTTTTCCTGGGCTGTTGCCCGCACAGTACTTTTGTGGCCATTTGGGGCCTGAGACCAGGAAGGTGAGGTGGTGAGTTTGGTTTCCCTGGGAAAAAGCTCACCACATTTTTTGGATGGGCCTTGCGTGCAGGCCCCGGTTGGCTGCTGTAATGCCGCATTGATCAAGATCTAGCTCACGTACAACCTGCCACCTGTGCCACCTCAGGCTGCTCTCACAGTGCCTGTGGATACAACGCTCTGTTTGACTCTTAGAGGTCTAATTACAAGCTGTGTTTGATAAATTATGAGTGTGGTAAATGAATGTGTTCTAGGAGTGTGAGATCCTTGAAATAGTATAATTTTTGATTTTCTTATGGTTGGAAGATCGTTTTACAAGCATAATGGGAATACTCCTTTTTTTAGGTACTTTTTCTTCTAGAAAGTATACCATAAGTGTTTTCTAATATTAAATGACAGAGCAGCCCGTTGATCCTTTACTGGAAATTTTTCCTATTTTTCAAAAATAACAGAAAAAAGCTCTTGCAAAAATAAGGGGAAAAAATTGCTTTAAAAAGTATTTCATTACAGCTTTTAAAGGCAATTAAAATGCACCCATTGCTGATGGGAAGCCGATAACTGGTTAAACATGTATTCACTTGTTATGTCTCTCTAAAGAAATACTCTAACATCAAGCAATTAATCCCTTCCATCATAGTTTTAACCTCTTTCCTAGTTTAAATGTCAATGAAAAACATCATGAAGAACTCCATATGTATCTCTCCGATTCATCTTACATACAAAGCAACTATTTTTCCACCGGTTTGCTTGATGGTCTGCTTACTGCATTCAGCATTTTTTGGCATGCTTTTTTGCTTCTTTCTGCTGTCAATACTGGCCAATACATGCCATCTGCCAATGGTAGGATTTCTCTCACCTAAGCATATGGATTGAATCTTTAAGATCACTTTCGATAAAATGGATAAAAAAGGAGTTGTTTGATTCCACCTAACATTGAGTCTCTTGGTAAAGGTCACCTGGAGAAAAGTTTTTGCTTCTAGAATTCAACTCATGGATTGAAATATTTGAGAAGACTGATAGGCACTGGAGCATGGAGACACCTTCAGCCTCTGTGGATATAAAGCCCAGATTAAAATGATCAATTCTCTCAACTTGATGGACTGTACTGAGCAGAATTCTGACTAGACTCTCTTTCACACATAGAACACCCTGTTCAAGACACATGGTAAGATGAAGCTCACCTCCGGTTCCCTGCAGGTATTTGTATTTCTAATGAGTCTTTGGGATGCCTAGGTGATTTTCAGATGTCTAAAGATGAGACAAAGCCCACGACTTTCTCAAGACCTGGAACCATCTCCCTAGAAGCTGCAAAACACACAATGCCTCACTTGTGTCAAATTTGCCAAAGCAAGGACTAGAGCAAGAACTGGATGCAAAATACTTACACAGAGATGATAGTTTTTAAGATATTCATCAGATATTCTTCACATGGGAAGAGTCTTGAACTCTTCTGTGATAGAACCCCAAAACTAAATGTTTTTTTTTTCATTGAGCACTCTTCTTGATGCAATTCTTCAACTTGGCATGGCTTAATTCAATAGCATCCAAGTCAGAGAAAAATTGATAAAGGCAGATAGGAAAGAAAATTAGAAATTCGTTACTCAGAGTGTGAGTAGGAAGACAGGGAGCCATTCAAAAGAATAAGGAAACAAAACAGGAGCAGTGAAAATGAGACACATCCTGCATCTTTCCGGCGGGGAAGATGGATTATTTAATTAGTGACAAAATTAGAAGAGCCTGAACATTTGCTGTCCCACAACAGGAACAGAAAAACCATTGGGCACGCACATAATAGCCAAAGAAACATAACAAAGAGAAGGAAATACAGAGAATAGGAAAAAGAAGTAAGACGCTTTTTTCAATCATTGAAATTCAGGTGGTGTATCATTCTAATACACTTTTTTATACAGTAAAAGAGTAGTTATATACAGTCGGGTAAATTGCAGCTATGTATCATTTTTAGACAGGAAATGTTTTCCAAGAAACATGTACCAGATTATATATACAAGTTCCTGACTGCCAAAGAAGAAAGTACAAAACAGCAAACACTTGGGTAAAGTCCCGGGAACCAGAGATCAAGATCTACACCGATATAAGGAGAGCGGTGAGTTTTTCAAGAAGCAAAAGCGAATGCAGCTGACTGTGCTTGTGGATGAAAAGCTGTGGGATTTTTTGCAATTCCATTAAGAGCGCACAAAAGCGCGGTGCTCGGCTGCCTCATGCTTCGCATGCTGCGAGATGCACAGAAATTAAGATGAGCAAGGTTCTTCAGCTTTGCCCTTTTTCAGCAGCTGCGCCACACCGATGGACTGGAATATCTCTCGAGATGTTTTCCTTTCTCAAGAATGTATTGTTGCTGTGTCTTGACCGCACAAGGATAAGTATGAAGAGATCATAGCCATCTCGAAATAAATTCGCCGCTTTATTAAAAAGATAAATGCTTCAACAATGCGCAGCCACGACAAAAATCAGGGCCAAGACTGGGAGACGTTTGCTGTGCTGGCACCCAATTTCTGTCGGCGAAAAGTCATGGAGAAGCTTTTGGCTTGGATGCAGACGACGAGAGAGGCAGAAGACGGAGGTACGGGGCTGTCCGGAGCGAAGTGCCGCTGGCCGGCGTCTTTCGCCCGAAGCACCACACGGGAGCGCACCGAGACCGGCACAAGCAGCAGTGCGCGAAGTAGCGGCTCTTTCGCCTTCGCTAGACGGAGAGCCGGCAGCTTGCAGGAGGTGAAGAAGCAAGCCGCACAACAGCAGCATTGTGGGCGCAGCTGTCGAACTGCTGCGGGATGGTGGATTGCCCTCGTATGCCTTTGAAAATCACGTTAGCATGCGAATGGAAGAAGTTTCTGGACAACTTTGCAATGCATCTTGCTAGTGCTCCTGCAACGCTCCGTGGAAACTCTTGCGGGTCTCTTTGCGCTGCGAGATGCAAAGAACTGGGTGAACTCGTCAAACAAGATCGGTAGATGTTTGCAGTGCTGGCACACTTTCTCTCTCGGCGAGAAGTCATGGAGAAGCTTTAGGCTAGGATGCAGACGACGAGAGAGGCAGAAGACGGAGGTACGGGGCTGTCCGGAGCGAAGTGCCGCTGGCCGGCGTCTTTCGCCCGAAGCAGCGCTCCGGAGCGCACCGCCACCGGCACAAGCAGCAGTGCGCGAAGTAGCGGCTCTTTCGCTTTCGCTAGACGGAGAGCCGGCAGCTTGCAGGAGGTGAAGAAGCAAGCCGCACAACAGCAGCCTTGTGGGCGCAGCTCTCGAACTGCTGCGGGATGGTGGATTGCCACTCGTATGCCTTTGAAAATCACGTTAGCATGCGAATGGAAGAAGTTTTTGGACAACTTTGCAATGCATCTTGCTAGTGCTCCTGCAACGCTCCGTGGAAACTCTTGCGGGTCTCTTTGCGCTGCGAGATGCAAAGAACTGGGTGAACTCGTCAAGCAAGATCGGAAGATGTTTGCAGTGCTGGCACACTTTCTCTCTCGGCGAGAAGTCATGGAGAAGCTTTTGGCTAGAATGCAGACGACGAGAGAGGCAGAAGACGGAGGTACGGGGCTATCCGGAGCGAAGTGCCGCTGGCCGGCGTCTTTCGCCCGAAGCAGCGCTCCGGAGCGCACCGCCACCGGCACAAGCAGCAGTGCGCGAAGTAGCGGCTCTTTCGCTTTCGCCGCACAACAGCAGCCTTGTGTGCGCAGCTGTCGAACTGCTGCGGGATGGTGGATTGCCACTCGTATGCCTTTTAAAATCACGTTAGCATGCGAATGGAAGAAGTTTTTGGACAACTTTGCAATGCATCTTGCTAGTGCTCCTGTAACGCTCCGTGGAAACTCTTGCGGGTCTCTTTGCTCTGCGAGATGCAAAGAACTGGGTGAACTCGTCAAGCAGGATAGGAAGATGTTTGCAGTGCTGGCACAGTTTCTCTCTCGGCGAGAAGTCATGGAGAAGCTTTTGGCTAGGATGCAGACGACGAGAGAGGCAGAAGACGGAGGTACGGGGCTGTCCGGAGCGAAGTGCCGCTGGCCGGCGTCTTTCGCCCGAAGCAGCGCGCCGGAGCGCACCGCCACCGGCACAAGCAGCAGTGCGCGAAGTAGCGGCTCTTTCGCTTTCGCTAGACGCAGAGCCGGCAGCTTGCAGGAGGTGGAGAAGCAAGCCGCACAACAGCAGCATTGTGGGCGCAGCTGTCGAACTGCTGCGGGATGGTGGATTGCCATTCGTATGCCTATGAAAATCACGTTAGCATGCGAATGGAAGAAGTTTTTTGGCAACTTTGCAATGCATCTTGCTAGTGCTCTTGCAACGCTCCGTGGAAACTCTTGCGGGTCTCTTTGCGCTGCGAGATGCAAAGAACTGGGTGAACTCGTCAAGCAAGATCGGAAGATGTTTGCAGTGCTGGCACACTTTCTCTCTCGGCGAGAAGTCATGGAGAAGCTTTTGGCTAGGATGCAGACGACGAGAGAGGCAGAAGACGGAGGTACGGGGCTGTCCGGAGCGAAGTGCCGCTGGCCGGCGTCTTTCGCCCGAAGCAGCGCTCCGGAGCGCACCGCCACCGGCACAAGCAGCAGTGCGCGAAGTAGCGGCTCTTTCGCTTTCGCTAGACGGAGAGCCGGCAGCTTGCAGGAGGTGGAGAAGCAAGCCGCACAACAGCAGCATTGTGGGCGCAGCTCTCTTACTGCTGCGGGATGGTGGATTGCCACTCGTATGCCTTTGAAAATCACGTTAGCATGCGAATGGAAGAAGTTTTTGGACAACTTTGCAATGCATCTTGCTAGTGCTCCTGCAACGCTCCGTGGAAACTCTTGCGGGTCTCTTTGCGCTGCGAGATGCAAAGAACTGGGTGAACTCGTCAAACAAGATCGGTAGATGTTTGCAGTGCTGGCACACTTTCTCTCTCGGCGAGAAGTCATGGAGAAGCTTTTGGCTTGGATGCAGACGACGAGAGAGGCAGAAGACGGAGGTACGAGGCTGTCCGGAGCGAAGTGCCGCTGGCCGGCGTCTTTCGCCCGAAGCACCACACGGGGGCGCACCGCCACCGGCACAAGCAGCAGTGCGCGAAGTAGCGGCTCTTTCGCTTTCGCTAGACGGAGAGCCGGCAGCTTGCAGGAGGTGAAGAAGCAAGCCGCACAACAGCAGCCTTGTGTACGCAGCTCTCGAACTGCTGCGGGATGGTGGGTTGCCATTCGTATGCCTATGAAAATCACGTTAGCATGCGAATGGAAGAAGTTTTTTGGCAACTTTGCAATGCATCTTGCTAGTGCTCCTGCAACGCTCCGTGGAAACTCTTGCGGGTCTCTTTGCGCTGCGAGATGCAAAGAACTGGGTGAACTCGTCAAGCAAGATCGGAAGATGTTTGCAGTGCTGGCACACTTTCTCTCTCGGCGAGAAGTCATGGAGAAGCTTTTGGCTAGAATGCAGACGACGAGAGAGGCAGAAGACGGAGGTACGGGGCTGTCCGGAGCGAAGTGCCGCTGGCCGGCGTCTTTCGCCCGAAGCAGCGCTCCGGAGCGCACCGCCACCGGCACAAGCAGCAGTGCGCGAAGTAGCGGCTCTTTCGCTTTCGCTAGACGGAGAGCCGGCAGCTTGCAGGAGGTGGAGAAGCAAGCCGCACAACAGCAGCATTGTGGGCGCAGCTCTCTTACTGCTGCGGGATGGTGGATTGCCACTCGTATGCCTTTGAAAATCACGTTAGCATGCGAATGGAAGAAGTTTTTGGACAACTTTGCAATGCATCTTGCTGGTGCTCCTGCAACACTCCGTGGAAACTCTTGCGGGTCTCTTTGAGCTGCGAGATGCAAAGAACTGGGTGAACTCGTCAAGCAAGATGGGAAGATGTTTGCAGTGCTGGCACACTTTTTCTCTCGGCGAGAAGTCATGGAGAAGCTTTAGGCTAGGATGCAGACGACGAGAGAGGCAGAAGCCGGAGGTACGGGGCTATCCGGAGCGAAGTGCCGCTGGCCGGCGTCTTTCGCCCGAAGCAGCGCTCCGGAGCGCACCGCCACCGGCACAAGCAGCAGTGCGCGAAGAAGCGGCTCTATCGCTTTCGCTAGACGGAGAGCCGGCAGCTTGCAGGAGGTGAAGAAGCAAGCCGCACAACAGCAGCATTGTGGGCGCAGCTCTCTTACTGCTGCGGGATGGTGGATTGCCATTCGTATGCCTTTGAAAATCACGTTAGCATGCGAATGGAAGAAGTTTTTGGACAACTTTGCCATGCATCTTGCTAGTGCTCCTGCAACGCTCCGTGGAAACTCTTGCGGGTCTCTTTGCTCTGCGAGATGCAAAGAACTGGGTGAACTCGTCAAGCAAGATCGGAAGATGTTTGCAGTGCTGGCACACTTTCTCTCTCGGCGAGAAGTCATGGAGAAGCTTTTGGCTAGGATGCAGACGACGAGAGAGGCAGAAGACGGAGGTACGGGGCTGTCCGGAGCGAAGTGTCGCTGGCCGGCGTCTTTCGCCCGAAGCAGCGCTCCGGAGCGCACCGCCACCGGCACAAGCAGCAGTGCGCGAAGTAGCGGCTCTTTCGCTTTCGCTAGACGGAGAGCCGGCAGCTTGCAGGAGGTGGAGAAGCAAGCCGCACAACAGCAGCCTTGTGTGCGCAGCTGTCGAACTGCTGCGGGATGGTGGATTGCCACTCGTATGCCTTTGAAAATCACGTTAGCATGCGAATGGAAGAAGTTTTTGGACAACTTTGCAATGCATCTTGCTAGTGCTCCTGCAACGCTCCGTGGAAACTCTTGCGGGTCTCTTTGCGCTGCGAGATGCAAAGAACTGGGTGAACTCGTCAAGCAGGATAGGAAGATGTTTGCAGTGCTGGCACAGTTTCTCTCTCGGCGAGAAGTCATGGAGAAGCTTTTGGCTAGGATGCAGACGACGAGAGAGGCAGAAGACGGAGGTACGGGGCTATCCGGAGCGAAGTGCCGCTGGCCGGCGTCTATCGCCCGAAGCAGCGCGCCGGAGCGCACCGCCACCGGCACAAGCAGCAGTGCGCGAAGTAGCGGCTCTTTCGCTTTCGCTAGACGCAGAGCCGGCAGCTTGCAGGAGGTGGAGAAGCAAGCCGCACAACAGCAGCATTGTGGGCGCAGCTGTCGAACTGCTGCGGGATGGTGGATTGCCATTCGTATGCCTATGAAAATCACGTTAGCATGCGAATGGAAGAAGTTTTTTGGCAACTTTGATATGCATCTTGCTAGTGCTCTTGCAACGCTCCGTGGAAACTCTTGCGGGTCTCTTTGCGCTGCGAGATGCAAAGAACTGGGTGAACTCGTCAAACAAGATCGGTAGATGTTTGCAGTGCTGGCACACTTTCTCTCTCGGCGAGAAGTCATGGAGAAGCTTTAGGCTAGGATGCAGACGACGAGAGAGGCAGAAGACGGAGGTACGGGGCTGTCCGGAGCGAAGTGCCGCTGGCCGGCGTCTTTCGCCCGAAGCAGCGCTCCGGAGCGCACCGCCACCGGCACAAGCAGCAGTGCGCGAAGTAGCGGCTCTTTCGCTTTCGCTAGACGGAGAGCCGGCAGCTTGCAGGAGGTGAAGAAGCAAGCCGCACAACAGCAGCCTTGTGGGCGCAGCTCTCGAACTGCTGCGGGATGGTGGATTGCCACTCGTATGCCTTTGAAAATCACGTTAGCATGCGAATGGAAGAAGTTTTTGGACAACTTTGCAATGCATCTTGCTAGTGCTCCTGCAACGCTCCGTGGAAACTCTTGCGGGTCTCTTTGCGCTGCGAGATGCAAAGAACTGGGTGAACTCGTCAAGCAAGATCGGAAGATGTTTGCAGTGCTGGCACACTTTCTCTCTCGGCGAGAAGTCATGGAGAAGCTTTTGGCTAGGATGCAGACGACGAGAGAGGCAGAAGACGGAGGTACGGGGCTGTCCGGAGCGAAGTGCCGCTGGCCGGCGTCTTTCGCCCGAAGCAGCGCTCCGGAGCGCACCGCCACCGGCACAAGCAGCAGTGCGCGAAGTAGCGGCTCTATCGCTTTCGCTAGACGGAGAGCCGGCAGCTTGCAGGAGGTGAAGAAGCAAGCCGCACAACAGCAGCCTTGTGTACGCAGCTCTCGAACTGCTGCGGGATGGTGGGTTGCCATTCGTATGCCTATGAAAATCACGTTAGCATGCGAATGGAAGAAGTTTTTTGGCAACTTTGCAATGCATCTTGCTAGTGCTCCTGCAACGCTCCGTGGAAACTCTTGCGGGTCTCTTTGCGCTGCGAGATGCAAAGAACTGGGTGAACTCGTCAAGCAAGATCGGAAGATGTTTGCAGTGCTGGCACACTTTCTCTCTCGGCGAGAAGTCATGGAGAAGCTTTTGGCTAGAATGCAGACGACGAGAGAGGCAAAAGACGGAGGTACGGGGCTGTCCGGAGCGAAGTGCCGCTGGCCGGCGTCTTTCGCCCGAAGCAGCGCTCCGGAGCGCACCGCCACCGGCACAAGCAGCAGTGCGCGAAGTAGCGGCTCTTTCGCTTTCGCTAGACGCAGAGCCGGCAGCTTGCAGGAGGTGGAGAAGCAAGCCGCACAACAGCAGCATTGTGGGCGCAGCTCTCGAACTGCTGCGGGATGGTGGATTGCCACTCGTATGCCTTTGAAAATCACGTTAGCATGCGAATGGAAGAAGTTTTTGGACAACTTTGCAATGCATCTTGCTGGTGCTCCTGCAACACTCCGTGGAAACTCTTGCGGGTCTCTTTGAGCTGCGAGATGCAAAGAACTGGGTGAACTCGTCAAGCAAGATCGGAAGATGTTTGCAGTGCTGGCACACTTTTTCTCTCGGCGAGAAGTCATGGAGAAGCTTTTGGCTAGGATGCAGACGACGAGAGAGGCAGAAGACGGAGGTACGGGGCTGTCCGGAGCGAAGTGCCGCTGGCCGGCGTCTTTCGCCCGACAGCGCGCCGGAGCGCACCGCCACCGGCACAAGCAGCAGTGTAGCGGCTCTTTCGCTTTCGCTAGACGCAGAGTGCAGCTTGCAGGAGGTGGAGAAGCAAGCCGCACAACAGCGTTGTGGGCGCAGCTTTCTGCCCATTCGATGCCTATGAAAATCAGTTAGCATGCGAATCAACGCAATGATCTTGCTAGTGCTCTTGCAACGCTCCGTGGAAACCAGATGCAAAGAACTGGGTGAACAAGCAAGATCGGAGATGTTTGCAGTGCTGCACACTTTCTCTCTCGAAGTCATGGAGAAGCGGCTAGGATGCTTGTCGGAGCTTTCGCTGCGCGAAGAAGCGGAGAGAGCCGGCAGCTTGCAGGAGGTGAAGAAGCAAGCCGCACAACAGCAGCATTGTGGGCGCAGCTGTCGAACTGCTGCGGGATGGTGGATTGCCACTCGTATGCCTTTGAAAATCACGTTAGCATGCGAATGGAAGAAGTTTTTGGACAACTTTGCAATGCATCTTGCTAGTGCTCCTGCAACGCTCCGTGGAAACTCTTGCGGGTCTCTTTGCTCTGCGAGATGCAAAGAACTGGGTGAACTCGTCAAGCAAGATCGGAAGATGTTTGCAGTGCTGGCACACTTTCTCTCTCGGCGAGAAGTCATGGAGAAGCTTTTGGCTAGGATGCAGACGACGAGAGAGGCAGAAGACGGAGGTACGGGGCTATCCGGAGCGAAGTGTCGCTGGCCGGCGTCTTTCGCCCGAAGCAGCGCTCCGGAGCGCACCGCCACCGGCACAAGCAGCAGTGCGCGAAGAAGCGGCTCTTTCGCTTTCGCTAGACGGAGAGCCGGCAGCTTGCAGGAGGTGAAGAAGCAAGCCGCACAACAGCAGCATTGTGGGCGCAGCTCTCTTACTGCTGCGGGATGGTGGATTGCCACTCGTATGCCTATGAAAATCACGTTAGCATGCGAATGGAAGAAGTTTTTGGACAACTTTGCCATGCATCTTGCTAGTGCTCCTGCAACGCTCCGTGGAAACTCTTGCGGGTCTCTTTGCTCTGCGAGATGCAAAGAAGTGGGTGAACTCGTCAAGCAAGATGGGAAGATGTTTGCAGTGCTGGCACACTTTCTCTCTCGGCGAGAAGTCATGGAGAAGCTTTTGGCTAGGATGCAGACGACGAGAGAGGCAGAAGACGGAGGTACGGGGCTGTCCGGAGCGAAGTGTCGCTGGCCGGCGTCTTTCGCCCGAAGCAGCGCTCCGGAGCGCACCGCCACCGGCACAAGCAGCAGTGCGCGAAGTAGCGGCTCTTTCGCTTTCGCTAGACGCAGAGCCGGCAGCTTGCAGGAGGTGGAGAAGCAAGCCGCACAACAGCAGCCTTGTGTGCGCAGCTCTCGAACTGCTGCGGGATGGTGGATTGCCACTCGTATGCCTTTGAAAATCACGTTAGCATGCGAATGGAAGAAGTTTTTGGACAACTTTGCAATGCATCTTGCTAGTGCTCCTGCAACGCTCCGTGGAAACTCTTGCGGGTCTCTTTGCTCTGCGAGATGCAAAGAACTGGGTGAACTCGTCAAGCAGGATAGGAAGATGTTTGCAGTGCTGGCACACTTTCTCTCTCGGCGAGAAGTCATGGAGAAGCTTTTGGCTAGGATGCAGACGACGAGAGAGGCAGAAGACGGAGGTACGGGGCTATCCGGAGCGAAGTGCCGCTGGCCGGCGTCTTTCGCCCGAAGCAGCGCGCCGGAGCGCACCGCCACCGGCACAAGCAGCAGTGCGCGAAGTAGCGGCTCTTTCGCTTTCGCTAGACGCAGAGCCGGCAGCTTGCAGGAGGTGGAGAAGCAAGCCGCACAACAGCAGCATTGTGGGCGCAGCTGTCGAACTGCTGCGGGATGGTGGATTGCCATTCGTATGCCTATGAAAATCACGTTAGCATGCGAATGGAAGAAGTTTTTTGGCAACTTTGCAATGCATCTTGCTAGTGCTCCTGCAACGCTCCGTGGAAACTCTTGCGGGTCTCTTTGCGCTGCGAGATGCAAAGAACTGGGTGAACTCGTCAAGCAAGATCGGAAGATGTTTGCAGTGCTGGCACACTTTCTCTCTCGGCGAGAAGTCATGGAGAAGCTTTTGGCTAGGATGCAGACGACGAGAGAGGCAGAAGACGGAGGTACGGGGCTATCCGGAGCGAAGTGCCGCTGGCCGGCGTCTTTCGCCCGAAGCAGCGCTCCGGAGCGCACCGCCACCGGCACAAGCAGCAGTGCGCGAAGAAGCGGCTCTATCGCTTTCGCTAGACGGAGAGCCGGCAGCTTGCAGGAGGTGAAGAAGCAAGCCGCACAACAGCAGCATTGTGGGCGCAGCTCTCTTACTGCTGCGGGATGGTGGATTGCCATTCGTATGCCTATGAAAATCACGTTAGCATGCGAATGGAAGAAGTTTTTGGACAACTTTGCCATGCATCTTGCTAGTGCTCCTGCAACGCTCCGTGGAAACTCTTGCGGGTCTCTTTGCTCTGCGAGATGCAAAGAACTGGGTGAACTCGTCAAGCAAGATGGGAAGATGTTTGCAGTGCTGGCACACTTTCTCTCTCGGCGAGAAGTCATGGAGAAGCTTTTGGCTAGGATGCAGACGACGAGAGAGGCAGAAGACGGAGGTACGGGGCTATCCGGAGCGAAGTGCCGCTGGCCGGCGTCTTTCGCCCGAAGCAGCGCTCCGGAGCGCACCGCCACCGGCACAAGCAGCAGTGCGCGAAGTAGCGGCTCTTTCGCTTTCGCTAGACGCAGAGCCGGCAGCTTGCAGGAGGTGGAGAAGCAAGCCGCACAACAGCAGCCTTGTGTGCGCAGCTGTCGAACTGCTGCGGGATGGTGGATTCCCACTCGTATGCCTTTGAAAATCACGTTAGCATGCGAATGGAAGAAGTTTTTGGACAACTTTGCAATGCATCTTGCTAGTGCTCCTGCAACGCTCCGTGGAAACTCTTGCGGGTCTCTTTGAGCTGCGAGATGCAAAGAACTGGGTGAACTCGTCAAGCAAGATGGGAAGATGTTTGCAGTGCTGGCACACTTTCTCTCTCGGCGAGAAGTCATGGAGAAGCTTTTGGCTAGGATGCAGACGACGAGAGAGGCAGAAGACGGAGGTACGGGGCTATCCGGAGCGAAGTGCCGCTGGCCGGCGTCTTTCGCCCGAAGCAGCGCGCCGGAGCGCACCGCCACCGGCACAAGCAGCAGTGCGCGAAGTAGCGGCTCTTTCGCTTTCGCTAGACGCAGAGCCGGCAGCTTGCAGGAGGTGGAGAAGCAAGCCGCACAACAGCAGCATTGTGGGCGCAGCTGTCGAACTGCTGCGGGATGGTGGATTGCCATTCGTATGCCTATGAAAATCACGTTAGCATGCGAATGGAAGAAGTTTTTTGGCAACTTTGCAATGCATCTTGCTAGTGCTCCTGCAACGCTCCGTGGAAACTCTTGCGGGTCTCTTTGCTCTGCGAGATGCAAAGAACTGGGTGAACTCGTCAAGCAAGATGGGAAGATGTTTGCAGTGCTGGCACACTTTCTCTCTCGGCGAGAAGTCATGGAGAAGCTTTTGGCTAGGATGCAGACGACGAGAGAGGCAGAAGACGGAGGTACGGGGCTGTCCGGAGCGAAGTGCCGCTGGCCGGCGTCTTTCGCCCGAAGCAGCGCTCCGGAGCGCACCGCCACCGGCACAAGCAGCAGTGCGCGAAGTAGCGGCTCTTTCGCTTTCGCTAGACGGAGAGCCGGCAGCTTGCAGGAGGTGAAGAAGCAAGCCGCACAACAGCAGCATTGTGGGCGCAGCTCTCGAACTGCTGCGGGATGGTGGATTGCCACTCGTATGCCTTTGAAAATCACGTTAGCATGCGAATGGAAGAAGTTTTTGGACAACTTTGCAATGCATCTTGCTAGTGCTCCTGCAACGCTCCGTGGAAACTCTTGCGGGTCTCTTTGCGCTGCGAGATGCAAAGAAGTGGGTGAACTCGTCAAACAAGATCGGTAGATGTTTGCAGTGCTGGCACACTTTCTCTCTCGGCGAGAAGTCATGGAGAAGCTTTAGGCTAGGATGCAGACGACGAGAGAGGCAGAAGACGGAGGTACGGGGCTGTCCGGAGCGAAGTGCCGCTGGCCGGCGTCTTTCGCCCGAAGCACCACACGGGGGCGCACCGCCACCGGCACAAGCAGCAGTGCGCGAAGTAGCGGCTCTTTCGCTTTCGCTAGACGGAGAGCCGGCAGCTTGCAGGAGGTGAAGAAGCAAGCCGCACAACAGCAGCCTTGTGTACGCAGCTCTCGAACTGCTGCGGGATGGTGGGTTGCCATTCGTATGCCTATGAAAATCACGTTAGCATGCGAATGGAAGAAGTTTTTTGGCAACTTTGCAATGCATCTTGCTAGTGCTCCTGCAACGCTCCGTGGAAACTCTTGCGGGTCTCTTTGCGCTGCGAGATGCAAAGAACTGGGTGAACTCGTCAAGCAAGATCGGAAGATGTTTGCAGTGCTGGCACACTTTCTCTCTCGGCGAGAAGTCATGGAGAAGCTTTTGGCTAGAATGCAGACGACGAGAGAGGCAGAAGACGGAGGTACGGGGCTGTCCGGAGCGAAGTGCCGCTGGCCGGCGTCTTTCGCCCGAAGCAGCGCTCCGGAGCGCACCGCCACCGGCACAAGCAGCAGTGCGCGAAGTAGCGGCTCTTTCGCTTTCGCTAGACGGAGAGCCGGCAGCTTGCAGGAGGTGGAGAAGCAAGCCGCACAACAGCAGCATTGTGGGCGCAGCTCTCTTACTGCTGCGGGATGGTGGATTGCCACTCGTATGCCTTTGAAAATCACGTTAGCATGCGAATGGAAGAAGTTTTTGGACAACTTTGCAATGCATCTTGCTAGTGCTCCTGCAACGCTCCGTGGAAACTCTTGCGGGTCTCTTTGCTCTGCGAGATGCAAAGAACTGGGTGAACTCGTCAAGCAGGATAGGAAGATGTTTGCAGTGCTGGCACACTTTCTCTCTGGGCGAGAAGTCATGGAGAAGCTTTAGGCTAGGATGCAGACGACGAGAGAGGCAGAAGACGGAGGTACGGGGCTATCCGGAGCGAAGTGCCGCTGGCCGGCGTCTATCGCCCGAAGCAGCGCGCCGGAGCGCACCGCCACCGGCACAAGCAGCAGTGCGCGAAGTAGCGGCTCTTTCGCTTTCGCTAGACGCAGAGCCGGCAGCTTGCAGGAGGTGGAGAAGCAAGCCGCACAACAGCAGCATTGTGGGCGCAGCTGTCGAACTGCTGCGGGATGGTGGATTGCCATTCGTATGCCTATGAAAATCACGTTAGCATGCGAATGGAAGAAGTTTTTTGGCAACTTTGCAATGCATCTTGCTAGTGCTCTTGCAACGCTCCGTGGAAACTCTTGCGGGTCTCTTTGCTCTGCGAGATGCAAAGAACTGGGTGAACTCGTCAAGCAAGATCGGAAGATGTTTGCAGTGCTGGCACACTTTCTCTCTCGGCGAGAAGTCATGGAGAAGCTTTTGGCTAGGATGCAGACGACGAGAGAGGCAGAAGACGGAGGTACGGGGCTGTCCGGAGCGAAGTGCCGCTGGCCGGCGTCTTTCGCCCGAAGCACCACACGGGGGCGCACCGCCACCGGCACAAGCAGCAGTGCGCGAAGTAGCGGCTCTTTCGCTTTCGCTAGACGGAGAGCCGGCAGCTTGCAGGAGGTGAAGAAGCAAGCCGCACAACAGCAGCATTGTGGGCGCAGCTCTCGAACTGCTGCGGGATGGTGGATTGCCACTCGTATGCCTTTGAAAATCACGTTAGCATGCGAATGGAAGAAGTTTTTGGACAACTTTGCAATGCATCTTGCTAGTGCTCCTGCAACGCTCCGTGGAAACTCTTGCGGGTCTCTTTGCGCTGCGAGATGCAAAGAAGTGGGTGAACTCGTCAAACAAGATCGGTAGATGTTTGCAGTGCTGGCACACTTTCTCTCTCGGCGAGAAGTCATGGAGAAGCTTTAGGCTAGGATGCAGACGACGAGAGAGGCAGAAGACGGAGGTACGGGGCTGTCCGGAGCGAAGTGCCGCTGGCCGGCGTCTTTCGCCCGAAGCACCACACGGGGGCGCACCGCCACCGGCACAAGCAGCAGTGCGCGAAGTAGCGGCTCTTTCGCTTTCGCTAGACGGAGAGCCGGCAGCTTGCAGGAGGTGAAGAAGCAAGCCGCACAACAGCAGCCTTGTGTACGCAGCTCTCGAACTGCTGCGGGATGGTGGGTTGCCATTCGTATGCCTATGAAAATCACGTTAGCATGCGAATGGAAGAAGTTTTTTGGCAACTTTGCAATGCATCTTGCTAGTGCTCCTGCAACGCTCCGTGGAAACTCTTGCGGGTCTCTTTGCGCTGCGAGATGCAAAGAACTGGGTGAACTCGTCAAGCAAGATCGGAAGATGTTTGCAGTGCTGGCACACTTTCTCTCTCGGCGAGAAGTCATGGAGAAGCTTTTGGCTAGAATGCAGACGACGAGAGAGGCAGAAGACGGAGGTACGGGGCTGTCCGGAGCGAAGTGCCGCTGGCCGGCGTCTTTCGCCCGAAGCAGCGCTCCGGAGCGCACCGCCACCGGCACAAGCAGCAGTGCGCGAAGTAGCGGCTCTTTCGCTTTCGCTAGACGGAGAGCCGGCAGCTTGCAGGAGGTGGAGAAGCAAGCCGCACAACAGCAGCATTGTGTGCGCAGCTCTCTTACTGCTGCGGGATGGTGGATTGCCACTCGTATGCCTTTGAAAATCACGTTAGCATGCGAATGGAAGAAGTTTTTGGACAACTTTGCAATGCATCTTGCTGGTGCTCCTGCAACACTCCGTGGAAACTCTTGCGGGTCTCTTTGAGCTGCGAGATGCAAAGAACTGGGTGAACTCGTCAAGCAAGATGGGAAGATGTTTGCAGTGCTGGCACACTTTTTCTCTCGGCGAGAAGTCATGGAGAAGCTTTTGGCTAGGATGCAGACGACGAGAGAGGCAGAAGCCGGAGGTACGGGGCTGTCCGGAGCGAAGTGCCGCTGGCCGGCGTCTTTCGCCCGAAGCAGCGCTCCGGAGCGCACCGCCACCGGCACAAGCAGCAGTGCGCGAAGTAGCGGCTCTTTCGCTTTCGCTAGACGGAGAGCCGGCAGCTTGCAGGAGGTGAAGAAGCAAGCCGCACAACAGCAGCATTGTGTGCGCAGCTGTCGAACTGCTGCGGGATGGTGGATTGCCACTCGTATGCCTTTGAAAATCACGTTAGCATGCGAATGGAAGAAGTTTTTGGACAACTTTGCAATGCATCTTGCTAGTGCTCCTGCAACACTCCGTGGAAACTCTTGCGGGTCTCTTTGCGCTGCGAGATGCAAAGAACTGGGTGAACTCGTCAAGCAAGATCGGAAGATGTTTGCAGTGCTGGCACACTTTCTCTCTCGGCGAGAAGTCATGGAGAAGCTTTTGGCTAGGATGCAGACGACGAGAGAGGCAGAAGACGGAGGTACGGGGCTATCCGGAGCGAAGTGCCGCTGGCCGGCGTCTTTCGCCCGAAGCAGCGCTCCGGAGCGCACCGCCACCGGCACAAGCAGCAGTGCGCGAAGAAGCGGCTCTATCGCTTTCGCTAGACGGAGAGCCGGCAGCTTGCAGGAGGTGAAGAAGCAAGCCGCACAACAGCAGCATTGTGGGCGCAGCTCTCTTACTGCTGCGGGATGGTGGATTGCCATTCGTATGCCTATGAAAATCACGTTAGCATGCGAATGGAAGAAGTTTTTGGACAACTTTGCCATGCATCTTGCTAGTGCTCCTGCAACGCTCCGTGGAAACTCTTGCGGGTCTCTTTGCTCTGCGAGATGCAAAGAACTGGGTGAACTCGTCAAGCAAGATGGGAAGATGTTTGCAGTGCTGGCACACTTTCTCTCTCGGCGAGAAGTCCTGGAGAAGCTTTTGGCTAGGATGCAGACGACGAGAGAGGCAGAAGACGGAGGTACGGGGCTGTCCGGAGCGAAGTGTCGCTGGCCGGCGTCTTTCGCCCGAAGCAGCGCTCCGGAGCGCACCGCCACCGGCACAAGCAGCAGTGCGCGAAGTAGCGGCTCTATCGCTTTCGCTAGACGGAGAGCCGGCAGCTTGCAGGAGGTGAAGAAGCAAGCCGCACAACAGCAGCATTGTGGGCGCAGCTCTCTTACTGCTGCGGGATGGTGGATTGCCATTCGTATGCCTATGAAAATCACGTTAGCATGCGAATGGAAGAAGTTTTTGGACAACTTTGCCATGCATCTTGCTAGTGCTCCTGCAACGCTCCGTGGAAACTCTTGCGGGTCTCTTTGCTCTGCGAGATGCAAAGAACTGGGTGAACTCGTCAAGCAGGATAGGAAGATGTTTGCAGTGCTGGCACACTTTCTCTCTCGGCGAGAAGTCATGGAGAAGCTTTTGGCTAGGATGCAGACGACGAGAGAGGCAGAAGACGGAGGTACGGGGCTATCCGGAGCGAAGTGCCGCTGGCCGGCGTCTATCGCCCGAAGCAGCGCGCCGGAGCGCACCGCCACCGGCACAAGCAGCAGTGCGCGAAGTAGCGGCTCTTTCGCTTTCGCTAGACGCAGAGCCGGCAGCTTGCAGGAGGTGGAGAAGCAAGCCGCACAACAGCAGCATTGTGGGCGCAGCTGTCGAACTGCTGCGGGATGGTGGATTGCCATTCGTATGCCTATGAAAATCACGTTAGCATGCGAATGGAAGAAGTTTTTTGGCAACTTTGCAATGCATCTTGCTAGTGCTCTTGCAACGCTCCGTGGAAACTCTTGCGGGTCTCTTTGCGCTGCGAGATGCAAAGAACTGGGTGAACTCGTCAAGCAAGATCGGAAGATGTTTGCAGTGCTGGCACACTTTCTCTCTCGGCGAGAAGTCATGGAGAAGCTTTTGGCTAGGATGCAGACGACGAGAGAGGCAGAAGACGGAGGTACGGGGCTGTCCGGAGCGAAGTGCCGCTGGCCGGCGTCTTTCGCCCGAGCAGCGCGCCGGAGCGCACCGCCACCGGCACAAGCAGCAGTGCGCGAAGTAGCGGCTCTTTCGCTTTCGCTCGACGGAGAGCCGGCAGCTTGCAGGAGGTGAAGAAGCAAGCCGCACAACAGCAGCATTGTGGGCGCAGCTGTCGAACTGCTGCGGGATGGTGGATTGCCACTCGTATGCCTTTGAAAATCACGTTAGCATGCGAATGGAAGAAGTTTTTGGACAACTTTGCAATGCATCTTGCTAGTGCTCCTGCAACGCTCCGTGGAAACTCTTGCGGGTCTCTTTGCGCTGCGAGATGCAAAGAACTGGGTGAACTCGTCAAGCAAGATCGGAAGATGTTTGAAGTGCTGGCACACTTTCTCTCTCGGCGAGAAGTCATGGAGAAGCTTTTGGCTAGGATGCAGACGACGAGAGAGGCAGAAGACGGAGGTACGGGGCTATCCGGAGCGAAGTGCCGCTGGCCGGCGTCTTTCGCCCGAAGCAGCGCTCCGGAGCGCACCGCCACCGGCACAAGCAGCAGTGCGCGAAGAAGCGGTTCTATCGCTTTCGCTAGACGCAGAGCCGGCAGCTTGCAGGAGGTGGAGAAGCAAGCCGCACAACAGCAGCATTGTGGGCGCAGCTGTCGAACTGCTGCGGGATGGTGGATTGCCACTCGTATGCCTTTGAAAATCACGTTAGCATGCGAATGGAAGAAGTTTTTGGACAACTTTGCAATGCATCTTGCTAGTGCTCCTGCAACGCTCCGTGGAAACTCTTGCGGGTCTCTTTGCTCTGCGAGATGCAAAGAACTGGGTGAACTCGTCAAGCAAGATAGGAAGATGTTTGCAGTGCTGGCACAGTTTCTCTCTCGGCGAGAAGTCATGGAGAAGCTTTTGGCTAGGATGCAGACGACGAGAGAGGCTTTCTCTCTCGGCGAGAAGTCATGGAGAAGCTTTTGGCTAGGATGCAGACGACGAGAGAGGCAGAAGACGGAGGTACGGGGCTATCCGGAGCGAAGTGCCGCTGGCCGGCGTCTTTCGCCCGAAGCAGCGCTCCGGAGCGCACCGCCACCGGCACAAGCAGCAGTGCGCGAAGTAGCGGCTCTTTCGCTTTCGCTAGACGGAGAGCCGGCAGCTTGCAGGAGGTGAAG